>NW_026946368.1:428868-436068 GCF_033847375.1 Trichoderma aggressivum f. europaeum
ACCCCCCCCCCCCCCCCCCCCCCCCCCCCCCCCCTTCAACTTTTGATTATGTTTACTTTGGGTTGTGGCTTGAATATGGCTCAGTGTATCAGACGGAATGACCGGTGTGTTTTTAGATGGTGTATGAATTTGTACAACTTGAATAACGTTTACCTACTTATTTTGACGACAATGTTTTTGCCTTGTCTATAATACCCGTCTCTTCTCTGTATGCATTCTTGTGCAATTATCCATTGAATGGCCATTCAGCATGTATCATGGATGCAAGGTAGCACAACGTAATCTAAACTCTATATATTCCCAGTCATGGAGTCGTAATAGTAGCACGAGTCACGATGCTCTACCAGGGTAAGAATTCTCTCCTGAGTGCTCGTATACAAAAAAAATGCGAAACTGGCATCTCGCCAAAACGGCACCCCGGCTGGCCCAAAAAGTGTGGGGGAAACCGGCCAGGTGACTCTAAGACTGCATTCTTCACCGTACCCGTACATGTACACCCACGGCCACCCATTGGTGCCAGACGTTTTGGTAAATCAACCCCCCCCAGGGGTCCAGTATCGTATCGACTAGAAACAAGGAATTTCTCTTTGGCGTTTCTTTCTTGTAAGACGGCAGACCGTCGACCGTCGACGTGAATGCATGCAGCCCAGCTGTAGGGGGAGGGTCTTGACACGTCGACCGCTGTCTGACATACATCCGAAAGAGTCGAGCAGCCCAAAAGAACCAAGCTTTTCTTGATCTTGTGGCCAACACCACTGCATGCGGCAAGGGCAGCTTCGTCCAGACTGGACTTGTGGCTTCACGACCTGCTGTAGCGTCTCACCCCGGCCTCTCGTTTAGGCAAAGGGGGCCATGTATGGATGGAAGGACAAGCCATGTCTCGACGTTTCCGGCAGTACCAGCAGGTCGACATGATCAAATCAATGCTAGGGGCGTCGATGTTGGCCCAACGCCCGGCGTGCAGAGTACGAGTATCGTACATGGAGTAAATAAAATAGTAGTTGGGGAAAATGGACACTCCCTCCGCAGGCCCGTGAGATGGCATCCGATTTCCTCGGCTCCCCGCGTCGCGAGTGGACTCTCACGCTACCCGTAGCATCAATATTTAATATATCAAATATATTAAGATGTAGACTACTACTGTAGTATGGTAGTAACCTATTCAGTTTGTACAAGTCAGCGCCGAAATCTGCATGTTGAGCCGCACTGGTGAGGGGCTTTGCCGTAGGATTGGCTGCTTGGCACATGATGGCTTCGTGGAGAAGATGCCAAGGAATAGACACCATCACGATTCACAGGTACGAGTACAGTATTCGTACATGGTGGCTGCTTAAGCATAACGTGCATAAAGCAAGCCATGCATTCATTATTCTTGTACGCCCTCGTTCTGTTGACGAAGAAGAAAGCCTTGGATGGGGGAGAGAGAATCGAGTTGAAGATGGATGTTGGGGGTTCGCCGTTGGGGGTCACCTTGGGGGGGGGGGGGGGTTACCTGTATTTTACTGAGCTACAGCACCTGCACGTACGTACCACGATAGGTACAATTACATGTATGTGGTAATCAAGTCGCTGGCTATAGTACCTGTCTTCTCCATTGTTACTCCGTCAAGTGTTCTCGACCTTTTTTCTCTCCTCTTCATCTCTTCCTCTTCTCAGTCCTACACGGGGGTCACCACCACCGTAGACCTACCTAGTAGTCGATATCGGAGCAGCCATGGACTTTGCAGGGTAAGCATCACAGCCTAGAGCCCATGATGCCACTGCCCTGCGTGGGACAATCTCGCCCCCCCATTCACGATGGATCTCGTCCAAGCCAAAGGAACACGTCTTGGCCGACGCTTGCGAGAATGGGGTAACTCTCGAGCTTTTAAGATAAATACAACTCGACCGCGGCGCGGGGAAAGCAGGCGACGGAATGTTGCGAATCGCCTCTGCTGATTTCCTCCTTCTCTTCCTCTTCCACTGCGACCCCGCCATACGGCTTGTCCAATTGTCTAAGAGAGCAACAATCATACAAAGGCAGCAAAACAGCGGCTCGCCATGTCGTGTACGTTCTTCTCTAGCTCTTGACTCTTTCTCGAATTCCAGAGATTTCAAAACTCTAGCTAACATCAAGACTCATCTCAGCCAAGCATTTCGCCAACGAGCCTCTGGCTCTCGTCAATGCCGCCCTCCGCTCGGCCACCTACACCAACCCCTCTATTGGCTTTGATGCCGCGCAAAAGACTGTCTTCCTTCGCGATGCCGCTTCACAGCCCACCATTGCCCTGATCTCGGGCGGTGGTTCCGGCCACGAGCCCTCATTTGCGGGCTTTGTTGGTAAAGGCTTTCTAACCGCTGCTGTTGCCGGCTCCGTCTTCGCCTCTCCCTCTGCCGAGCAAGTCTTTCGCGCAATTCGCCGTGTAGGCGCGGAACAGCCACAGCGAGGAGTCCTAGTCCTCATCATGAATTACACCGGCGACATGTTGCATTTTGGCATGGCTGTTGAAAAGGCTCGCGCCGAGGGCATCAAGAATGAGCTTTTGGTTGTGGGAGATGACGTTGGTGTTGGTCGGAAACGTGGTGGACGAATTGGTAGGAGAGGTTTGGCTGGAACAGTCCTCGTGCAAAAGATTGCGGCCGCCGCCGCCGCTCAGGGGTAAGTTCCCAGTCCCCTTTCAAGCAAATTGGCACCCATGCTTTGAAAACTGTTTCTGACCTCGTGGCTTCCTTGCGAATAGACAATCTCTCGAGCAGGTCTCTCAGATCGCCAGCCTTGCTTCTGAGAACCTTGCCACTGTTGGCGCTTCTCTAGCTCACGTCCACGTTCCTGGCCGTGAAATCACCACCGATGAGCTTGGCGATGAAATTGAAATCGGCATGGGCATTCACAACGAGGAGGGTTTCGGCCGTGTTAAGACAACCCTGAAGGGCCTCGTTGAGACCATGCTCAAGCAGCTCCTCGACCAGTCCGACAGTGACCGCGCCTACATCGACGTAAAGTCTGGAGAGGAAGTGGTTGTCATGGTAAACAATCTCGGCGGTATCAGCCCTCTCGAGCTTGGTGCCATCACAACGGAGGTCATTGACCAGCTGGATGCCTCTTACAAAATCAAGCCATCAAGGCTGCTTAGCGGCACATACATGACCAGCTTGAACGGCTTGGGCTTCAGCATTACGATTCTCAAGGTGGCGGATAAGGCTATTTTGCCGTTGATTGATGCTCCCGCCGATGCTGCTGGCTGGTCACCGGCCGTCCGTCCCGAGAACTGGGTTAATGGCATTGACACCACCAAGGCCGAGATCAAGGAGGATGCCCCATCCCAGGATGATTCAGCCCCCAGCAACCTTGACTGTAAGATTACCCCAGCTTTGTGTCCTCTTTCACGAAACCAGAAGAGAAGTATAACTGACACGAAATAGTGGACGCTGCATTCACCATTTCTCAGCTGCAGTCAGCTCTCAAGAGCCTCATTGTCGCAGAGCCCCAGGTAACCAAGTTTGATACCATTGTAGGCGACGGTGACTGCGGTCTCTGTCTCAAGACGGGCGGTGAGGCTGTCCTGAAGCATCTCGAAACCGTCTCCTCATCAGGGGACATTGACACAGTGCACTTTGTCCGAAACATTGCCCAAGTCATTGAGTCAAGTATGGACGGCACTTCGGGCGCCCTGTACGCCATCTTCGTCAACGCTCTGGCTTCAGGCCTTCAGGGCCAGGCCAGCAGCCAAAAGACCGCTGTCACTCCCAAGATCTGGGCCACCGCTCTCCAGGCAGCTCTCAAGAGCCTGGCTAGGTACACCCCTGCTCAACCCGGTGACCGCACCGTGGTGGATGCGCTTGTGCCGTTCGTCAACACGCTGGCCGAGACGCTTGACGTACAAAAGGCCGTCGAAGCCGCAAGGAAAGGCTCGGATTCCACAAAGGGCATGGAGGCCAGCCTGGGGCGATCGGTCTATGTCAATGCCGAGGGATGGAACGAGTGTCCCGACCCTGGCGCGTATGGCCTGGTCAAGCTGTTGGAAGGCTTCCTGGGTCACCTGAATTAGAGCAATTGTTGGTATGGTTGATGGATTATGCGGGAGAGTCGCGAGATGGAGAATGCATCTCGCCGCTGCTTACATTGTGTATATAGTAAAAGAACTGAATCGTTACTGCCTAGAGTACTATTAAGCAACAATCCAGCACCTAAATGAAATAAAAGTTCAAAGTGCTATACACATCATCCTGAGCCCCCTTTCTCTCTATTCTTCCTGGTCTCTTGAACCACTAACTGTTTAACAAAGCATTGTTACAGATGATTTCCTTGAAATTCGTATATTATTACCGTCTTCTTTCCGTAGTATTCGAAACTAGCCCCGAGCAGACTCGGGAATATCATCTGCTCTACCCATCAAGGTATCTCGTATATCCGCCATAGTCCACCAAGCCTCAATATACACTCGCGTCTGTTTTGCCGGCTATTTGTCCAGCCCAGCCTGACCTTGTGCCCCCTTCTCCGTGCTAGTGAGCCAAAGGTGCATGCAATACTAGTCAAAGAAAGACGGCAAACATGGATCTGAATTCCGTCCCCGCTAAAGAGCCTCCACAAACCACGCTCGCCTCGCCTGCTTGGTCTCTTGTCAGCCCAGAGTCAGACTCAAGGTTTCCCCCCACGCCCCACCGGACCGGTCAACATCGTTCGTTGCACGGCCATTCTCCATTCTCCATTCCTTCTTATTATCCGTCTGCCTGTTGTGGTGGAGGCTAAGCTAGTGCCTCTAGCTTCCTCTCCGTCTCGACCAGCTCGGAAAAGCCCAGCAGTTGTGCCTCCAAGGCCTTGCCCTCCAGATAGGCACAGGGCTTTCGAGGCTCGCCGCCGTAGCTGTAATATCTCTTGAGCGCGGCCTTGACAGAGACAAAGCCGCCCTTGATGGCGGTCCAGTCGCCAGAAGCGACAACCCCTTGCAGCAGCATCGCCTCCTCCGTCTTGCCTTCTGTCCACAATCGCATAACCTCAGCACAGGCCTTGGGTGCCACATTGGCCAGTCCAGCAATCACACCGTGCCCGCCCACCGACAGGGTCTGAATAGCAAAGTCGGCGCTACCGCCAAAGGTCCTGAAAGTCGTCCCACGTGTGCCGGCAACAACCCGAGCCAGCTTGCCCGTGTTGCCGCAGGTCAGCTTAACGCCGATAATATTGGGATGCTCAGCCAAGGCCAGGATGGTATCCGAGCTGACATCTAACCCGCTGCACGCGCCTGGGAAGTTGTATATCAGCAAGGGGATTGGGCTAGCATCGGCCACATCTTTGAAGTGGCCCATGATGAGGTCCGTCGACAGCAAGCTTCCGTAATACGCCGGTGGCAGGACGAGAGCGTGTGTTCCTCCGGACGCGGCAGCCTCACGGCATAGCTGTATTGTCTCTCGTGTAGATTGACTGCCACATCCAACAATAAGGGGCATATCACTTCTGCCAGCAGCATCGATGGTTGAACGAGTAATGCGGTTGACGAGCTGTCGCTCGGCGTGATCGAGATGGACAGCCTCGCCGTTGGACCCGTGGGTCACGATGCCCGTGACGCCGGCCTCAACCAGGCGCTTGGCGTGTGATGCTGTCGTCTCTTCGTCGATGGTATCTTCAGGAGTAAAGAATGCAACGGTAGGCACGTATAGGCCTGGATGCAAGGGCGTGGTAGAGCCATGGCTTGAGCCATTGTGGTTGGAGAAGCCGTTGGCTTCTGTAGACGCTGTCATTGCGGCAAATGTGGAATGTGAACGTAGGTCAGATGGATTGATACTAGTGAACAGCAAGAGCGTTCCCTCCTGGAGCGCTATTGCCAGGATATGAGGAGACCTAGAAAGAGATTGAACAGCAAGACGTTTATATCGACAAAAATTCAAAACGTTACATGGGGGCTTTGCCGTCAACAATAACACGGCGGCGCGCAACGGGGGCAGTGCCTGATATATACCACCACACCGCGATCACCGATCCGACCTGGATCAACACCACTACACCAATGGCTGGCATCCCCAGATATCGGCATCGGGGCACCCAGTAGCAACATGGACGTGAAGAATGTGGCCCGGATTCGCCCCCCACGGCAGACCCTTGAGACGCCGTAGTAGCGAGGCGTGATCATGATCCGCTTCCCCCCACGGAAGAAGAGAATGGCTCAACGGCTGGCGTTGCATAAAAGCCGGCATAAAAAAGGCCATTCTCACCTCATAGCGGTACGTACCAGTACTCTCTCCAGACTCCATACACACATGGGGCAGCATGGAGAAGGAAAAAAAAATCAAAGGAAAAAAAAGCTTCGCTTGCTACCCCACACAGCCAACTCGTCCCACGGGACCACTCCGTCAGCCATTGTCTGTGCCAGTTAACGCAGTCCAGCAGGTGTGTTGCTCCACGGAGCTTTCCTGTAGCTAGCAGGCGTGGATCCCATGCGATCGGTCGGATCCCCCTACGACATTAGACCGGGGGTACGGGAGGGGACGGAAGCTTGGGGGAGGTGGGCTGAGCTGGGAGGGTGATCGCCCAAGGAGAAAATAGATGAAAGAGGAGGACCGAATGCGGGGGAGAGGCAGCCTGAGCTGTATCCGAATCGGCAGCCCCCTTCGTATTTGGGCGTGCGTCTGTAGTCGGATGCTTAGCTGCTCACAAGCTAGCTGCTCCTCGAGTCGGCCTTACTGTCCAGTACTGTACACTGCATTGCTGAGCGTTGCCCGTGCTGTACAAGTATTTTCAAGAAGCGGCGGATGTGACATTCCGCCAAGGGCAGCATACATATGCACAAGGGCGCCCGTTAAATGCTCGCGCTGCTCCTTCAGAGTCGAGGGGAGGCTCCACAAGCTCAAACCCGGAGACGGCTGGACGCCTGGCAAAGTACGGGGTAATGGAGCGTTTTTTTCTCTCTTTCTCCCTCTCCCTCTCCCTCTTCATACTGTCCAATATACCGTACCCGTACTGTAGTCCTTTGGTGCCCCTCCCTTCCCTCCAAGTCCCCAAAGGGCTGGCAAGACGCCCAAAGCCGGCCCCCAAAACAGGCTGCCGGCTCCCATTCTCGCGATGTAGCTGCGAGAAATCGGCGGGACCAGCACCTCGCTCGGATGGAGCCGTGACCTTGGGAGCTGTTTTCGTTACTCTAGACTTACCTAATCTCTGCTCTGCCCTGCCCTGGCCAGCGGTAGTCGTCCGGCAAGGGAAGGGGGGGGGGGGGGGGGGGGGGGGCAGGC
>NW_026946368.1:436077-514813 GCF_033847375.1 Trichoderma aggressivum f. europaeum
CCCCCCCCCCCCCCCCCCCCCCCCCCCCCCCCCCCCCCCCCCCCCCATGCCGAGCTGTCGGAGTCTGGCTCGCACAGCTTGTTGGTAAGTCAAGTAAGTTGGATCCAGCTTAATATCATACCCCCTCCCCCACGCGCATCCAGCAGCTGCGGGAGTGCAGGGCCACAGCTAGCCAACGTGTACCAAGGCCAATAGAGCGGCAAAATGGTACATATACTCGCTGCCGTGCTCCGTCCTCTTTTTCTTGAATAGGTTAAAAACACGACCATGCCCCAGTCCCGAGGTCGCCTCTTCTGTTCCCTTTTTGCGTCAGCATCTCGTGGTGTCTTGTCGTCTCTCGGGTCTGGGGCTGTCGTCCTGCCACATGTGTGACGGAGCAACATGCGCCGTGTGCCCTGCTGAGCCGTTGTTTCTCCCAAGTCCTTCTACCGAGCCGTGGTGAAAATGAGCATCAACGATCCATCTACAGATGATGCGGTGCCGACGACAATGGCAATGGCGGCTCCGGGCGTCCAGGCCCGCGGCACTGCGTTGAAGCTTCCTCCCCTTGTCCTCGACAACTCAATGCCCAATCCTGCAGCCGTCATTGCCGGCCGCTCAATGCATCAGATCCAACTAGAGATGGAGTACGATGCGGAAGAGAGCGACAATGATGCTGATCATGGTCCCTCGATACAAGGCTGGCCTGGAGGACTGGAGCGGCACACAAGCGACCACCCGGACGACCTGGGCGATCTGGCCATGAGGGAAATGCACGCCCTATGCGTCTTTGACGACGTGTCCGTGCCACCCTCTGCGCGGCCCTGGTCGTATCTCATCGAAGCGTTGAGTCCAGTCCCTACCGTGCGCAGATGGGGGAGATGGCGATGGCGGGAGGAGCCTGCATTCGCCGAGGTTCGAGTGGCAGAAGCAATCATGATGTACGAGAGGGGCATAGAGCAAAACACCAGCGACCGACGCTGCAGCCGTTGCCGTGCCGGGCAAGGCATCTCTCCCCAGTGCGTTGTATCACCAGAAGGAATCGGCCAAGCGCCGGGAGTGACGGGGCCGTGTAGCAACTGTCTTTATGACGGCGTCGAGCACGCTTGTAATGCATCTGGGAGGAGGACTCCCGTGGGAGGGAGCCGGGATCGAGGAGGCGAGAGCATGAGAGACCCGGACAAGGTCGTGGACCACATGGCCGTACTCGAGATGATTGCCCAGCTCAAGAGGCCATCCGGTACGCGCAGGGATCATAGTCTTTTGGAACGGGCACGGCGGATCGAAGCTGCGGCTTTGCAGATTGCCCAAGCGGCAAGGGATTGGCGGGAGAAGATGGGAGTTCAAAGTTGAAAGGCTCGGACGGCGGATAATGAGCAAGGGTAATGGTAATTCTCGCCTAATAATGGACCATGTCGGCCAACATCAGCTTCTGGTTGGCGTTGTATACGGATAGGGAAGGGAAGGGCACATGAAAGGGCATAGGGATGGCATAAGCATAGGTAGATATCCATATATGGTAATGAGTAAACGAACCAACGATAGAATCACCAGTCTGATGGGAGAGAGAAGTGCCCCGATGCGTTATTCGTCTCGTTCCATGCCATTTCCCCCTCTTTGAACCTCAGCCGCCGGTTGGCTCGTTATTATGCAGCCACGGAAGGCCCTTGTTAGCACGAAACATTCATGCTGCGTATCGGCTCAATGGGCCGCTGCGTCGGAAAGGATTTGGGGGGATTTGGCTATTGAGACAGTAGAGGGGAAGCAGGACAAGCGTTTGGTTCAAGAGTGATGAAGGGGAGAAAAAAGGAGAAGAAGAAGAACAGAGGAGAGGTTGATACTTGTCATGGTCGTGAGCAGGTGCGTGCCTCGTGGTAGCCCGTCTGGTTGCTGGGGTTTCGCCTGGGTATAGGCACCTTACGTATAAATCATTTTGCCTCTTCTGCGCCCTCAGTTTTGCCACAAGCAGGGGAAGGGGAAAATCAAAACCACACAATAATTGTGTGTGCTTGTTTGGCGGAAAGATGGCTGGAAAAGGGAAGAAAGAGAAGAAAGAAGAAAGTTGGGAAGAAAGTTGGGAAGAAAGTTGGGAAGAGAGGAGAAATACAAGGGAGAGCTCCCAGCCTCGACTTACAGCGTCAAAGTGCGGCTGCAGGCCCTGGTTCCATATCAAATCTTCCCGGTTTCCCTCAATCCTCCCATCTACCAGGGTATTTGTCGTGGTAGTGGGCGCCCCTACATGTATGTTCATGTATGCTTTCCTTTTTGGATATCTTGTGATCAACCCAACCACACACACGCGCATCCTAATGTAGGCATTGCTGGCCCTACCATGCGAGCCACAGCCTGATGGCAATTTACCTGCTACAGCCGCCATCTGGCCTCGTTTTTGCCGCTAGAAACCGTCTTGGCAAAGAGCCGACGAGGAGGACCAGATACAGATGCCTCGGATCGAGTTTGGACACCGGCCGTCTCCGTCAGGTTTACGAGAGGCTGGCTGACCCTTGAGCGACCGCAGCCAGACACCGAGGCCCTTGCCTGTGTGCTTTACAGGGATCAACGGACGATCAGCCAGCTACGGGATACACCCGGGCCTTAGCAGAGCATGTCTCTGCATGAACAATGCGGGGGACGAGGCTTCAGTCGGCATTACCAGGCTCGATCTGCGCCGTTCCGCACGGCTTGCGGATATACGAGTTGCCCTTTGGCGTGCTTTGGCGTGATGCTCTCGGCCAGAACCGACGTGGGATTTGCCCTGCTCCACACGCTTCCGTAGACCTGGTCCTGGCATCAGCAGATATGGGATTTGGAGGGCATACCTATACTGGAAGTTAAAAGACATGCAAAGACGAGGCTGTGGCCCAGCACCCTGCATGGACACCTAGGGTAAATATGTCGTTTTCGGCACACAATCATAACCGTAAGGATTCAACGCCCGCAAAATTCCTTATCGCCGGAGTCTGACTGTGCCGTCGTCATCAATTGAAGAGGGCAAAAAAAAAATCTCCGAAGGGCAGCCAGCCTCTCTGCAATTAGTCAGGGTTGTGGCAACCCGGGATTTATTTCGGGGTATCAGGAATTCGCTGGTTCTGGAAATGTAAGGATTTCCCTTGGTTGATGGTCCTCTTATTTTCTCTTTCGGAATCAGAGATTGATGGAAACAAGAGAATGTCGAGGCGATGTGCCGTTTGATTGCTCATGGGACGCGGCCAATTGGTTTTATTTATTAGCTCATTGAGACCAGAATGTGTTTGTTTTTCCTAGGAACGATGAATGTTAACTTGATCGGATATTTCACACGTTCACTGATGAAACACCTACCTGAAGACCATATCCAACTAGAATTGCTAGAGTTTTTTTCCTTCTAGAAGCTGCTATCATCTTCCCATGGATTACAATTGATCAAAAGAGCCGGGAGAACACAATCTTTGGTATATTACATCTTCATTGTAGATTGAGACAGCATTTTAGGTGATACGAGAGAAAACAAGTTCCGGCCTCTGTTGGATGAGAAGCGCACAAAGTGTTCGCCCACGAAAAGCAGAGACTAAAGCTCACGAAAGCAAAGACAAAGGCCAACTGGACTAGAAATGTATTTTTGGACATTTGGAAATCGGCATTGTTAATGGAACAAACAAGGCACTAAGTTGGCCCAAATAAGTCACGCTGCCCAACACAATTCCTTTGAGGCCTTTGGGGGATTGTTATCCATTGATGGGAATATAAATTGAACTCTTAAATCTTTGTTATGCGCTGCTTCTAAATACCATGTGATTACTTGAACTCGAAAGCCAGCCCTTTGTATCGATGGAAGCCAACAAAAGGGCTGGTATAGAGAATAGACTGGTGAAGAGCAACTGATCCTTGACCACAGAATTTGGCTATTTTTGTCGGGAAAATATGAACAAAGAACAAGTTCTTGCCTGTCTTCCTATTCCTTGATAGATGGATATTAAAACATTGTTTATTCACTGCAGTTGGTCACCATGTGGGATACATGCAAACACGCAAGTTGATCCCATATGGCCGGCTACCTACTACACGGACATGTACCATTGACGATCTCTTCTGCCAAGCAACCAAAAGTGAAGATGAAGTGAGCTGCATTGCAGTTGACTGGGGCTCTCTGCCAAATTTCACACCAACATGTCTACTGCCGAGTATTCTAGAACTTGTCCTCCAGCACGTAGCTGCCCCTTGGCCGACAATTTCTAGGGGCAATCAAGCAGCTGTCGTACGCAGCAGGTCGACAACTGCAGGCTGTTTAGCAGTCCATTCTGCCACGGAATCCGTTAATCTTTCTGAAGGGTGAATTCGAAGTCACCAGTGGAGTGCACCTCCCAGAAATTCCTCCTCCTCCTCCTCTCTCTCTCTCCTTACTACCACCCACACTTTGCAGCCCACATCACTCCTTAAACCTACGCCATCACACACCAAGCAAGAACAGAAAAGCAAGAAGCCATCACGAGTGAACATTGGTCATTGCCAACGGAGATCAAGATGTGCGCAGAGTACATTGTCAAGTGCAGATACTGCGGCTCCTGGAGGCACTACAGCTGGGACCGCTGCGGCGAGAACAGAATGCTCCTCAAGAAAGGCTGCGCTCTTGGCCTCCCGTCCCAGCATCCTTCTGACTGCGGCATGTTCCCAGAAGACAAGCGTCAGCGAATCAAGCGCCAGATGACACCTTACGAATGCCCCAACGAAAAGTGCAAAAGCACCGAGATTGCAGCCAAGCTCTTTGAAGAACGCGCCAAGGTTGAAGCCGCGAGAGCAGCCGCTCTGGCCAAGGCTCGTGCCGAATGGGAAGCAAAGGACAAGGCGAGAAAGGCAGAGTTTGCAGCAAGGTACTTCAAGAAGCTGCCCGTGGTGAGGTTCAGCGAGAGGCGCCAGTCATTCCTAGATGCGTCCGCAGCGTCTTCGTCGCAAGCCATCCAGAACCCAGTAAGTTTCACATGGCTTTCTTCGGACGAGGCCGAGTCTAATGCGGATCTGCAAAAATAGGTTGCTGGATTCTCCGGTGGTGAGCCCTATCAATGGCAAGACGAGCAGGCCCAGACACTCACGGACCCGATGGGAAAGGGCAAGGAGATCGCAACGTCTATGCATAGCCAAGTATTCGAAGACAGCGACGACGACGACATCTTCTCGTCTGCCTCGGAGGAGATGGATCTGGATGATGGTATGACCGCCTTTTCAAAGTATCTCGGAGCAATCGACATCCAGGGCAGCCGCGCAGGCAAAAACAAGGGACGAGCCATTGAGTTTTGTGACGACGGAATGCCCATCCGTACTGTGACGCCATAGATGCCAAGCATCTTATCCAAGCGTGAGGGATTCAACATTTGAAAATGTCTGGCAGAACCGGAGAGTCAGTGGCTATGGGCCTGGCTATGGTAAACAGTGCCGGTTGATGATTTGTCTGCAGAACGCAAACTACCAGGACAAACAAAGGTAGGTTGACCATCTTTCCGCCAGAGGAACCTCACAATGAATGCTAACAGCCCATAGATTGAGAACTTACCCTGATCGATTCTCCTTTACTGTTCAATCAGGTTCAAGAAGATGATGATCACACTTGGGACTGTCGACTCGAAACACGAACTATCTTTTTTTTTTTTTTTTTTTTTTTTGAAAGAACTCGCGCCAAGGCCTCGGTAAAGGCTACCTACATGTGTGCTTCCCTATGATTCAATGGTCAATGAGGACAAAGACCATTTCAGGAAGACGGATATACTAAGGAACGGAATTATGAATGATGATGCTCACTTGATAATGCAATCAAACTAGACTAGAAGATGCGTGCAGATAGTTTGAAGCCCGACATTGCTAGCTACTACTAATGAATAACGAATAAGGATGCTCATGTTGAAGATGAAGACACTCCCTACGTAGCCGAATAGGTGTATCCTACTACATACACATAAAATTGGCGATTCCCCATAGTCGGCTCGGTAGAACTTGAGAAGCATGACTTGTACAGACATGGTGGTACTTCTGGAGGTTTTCATCTTTGGCAAAGACTGCAATGGCCAGGGATCACAGGTGCCAGGATTCCTTTTATGGGCCCTTTGCGGACCTCGCGAGATGCCCAACGCATAAATCAGCCAACACGGACGTGCTCACCCACACCGGCTCTGCTATTTCTAAGCCTGTGACTGCAATTGCAAGTGACTGAGTAGAGCAACCATGCTGGAGTATTTGAGAATGCATCATCATCAATCAATGGAATGCCTGTTGATGCGCATCACATTTTCTCATCCAACGCTTGGCGAACCACATGATGGGCATCAATGAATGGTTTGCAGCAAACAGAACCGACTGAATCGCATCGCTTCGCTAATACCCCCTAGCCAATGCAGGTGCTCGTGCGCCAAGTACGGCAAACCCCGAACTTTTGTTGCTCTACTCCATACGTGTACGTTGCTATCAATTACATGGATTATAAACCTGATACAAGGGGAGAGAGAGATTGAGCAAAGTCCTCTGTGCATATACCGCTCACCGCATGTTGTCAAAAAAAAAAAAAAAAACAAGGACAAGATGAAGCTAGAAGAAGAAAAGAACAAAACTTGGAAGAAAGCAAAAACAATACGACGCTTCAACCCCCTTTTTTTCTTCCCGCAACCCTTCTGGTTTTCTTTCCCGCTCCACTCCAAACTGACAAGTCAAACGCTAAGCTTGAGATGCAGCGGCATTTTTGTTTTGCTTCTTGCTCGCTCCATCAAATTAGAGCGAAGAGAAAAAGCCTCGCTGGTCCCGTTTGGGCAATTGGCTTTGAATTTAACCTTGTCAGCTTACAGTAGTTCGCCGTGCTAAAAAGTTGGATGGGCAAGGAGAGAACTATCTTTGCGGATCAATTGATGATATGCAATGCAACGAGGAAAGCTCCGTACTAAGCTGGTCTTGGCCGGATGAGTGGTGAAACTTTGCGTGCCTTGTTGTTGACTTTTCCTCCTTCTCTCTTCCGCCTCTTTTCTTCTTCCTTCCTCTCCTCTTCCCGTCTCTCGTCCTGTTTTCTTCTCTCTCTGTTTTTTGTGCGTCTTTGCTGCAATTGAATTGTATCACATTCGTTAGCTGGACGGCGCGAGACTTGATCCCAAATCTCTCCTTGTCTCGGCCCACACGCATCTCTCGAAACGCGTCTGCAAGTTTGAAGCTGTAAATTTCACACTCGTATTTTGAAAAAAAAGAGAACAAGAGAAAAGAAACAAGAAAGCATCAAAACACCACAATGCACGCCATCGCCATCCTCGGCGCCGCAGCCGCCCTCTGCCGTTCCGCCTCCGCAATGCCCAAGGCCACCCCCGAGCCTCAACCGGACACGCAGCTGCTCCGTCGCGCAAACCTCCAGCCTCGAGCAGATCCAACCGCTCCCTGGGTCACCGTCGGCGACGAGGGCACGCCCGTCAAGACCGTCACGCCCAAGGTCACCACCGTCAGCGGCACGCCCACGCTGGTCGACGTCGCGCCGCACGACATCACCGCCTCCGTCTTCACCTGGACCAGCTGGGGCGACATCTTCACCAGCACCGGCCGGCCGCCGAATCCCACCGCCACGAGCAAGAACCAGGACGGCGTCTTCTCGCGCTGCTACAACAAGGACGGCGAGGACGCTCCGTTTTGCACGCCCTACAAGAACAGCACGCTGACGACGGGCAGCATCTACTACAGTGGGTTTTTGTTTTGAATCAGGGTTGAGCAATTGGTATGGTAGACCAGGGACGGATATGCTAATCGAGTATCTACCAGTTACCTGGGACCCCGACTACTACAACAAGACTTCAGTCCCCAAATCAAACTCGACCTACGAAATCACCGTCCGTCTAGACTACCTCAACCGCACCAGCAACGAATGGGTCAAGCTCAAGACCTTTGACGACCAGCGCGTGCCCGCCTCCTGGGGCTTCTGGCCCCTCGAGGTCAAGTCCGACATGCTGCAGGGCGAGAAGCTCAACAACATCACAATCACCCTCCTCGCCGCGCCCCGCGGCACAAATGACAAGAACAGCTCCGTCGCCTTACCCGTGGCCTTTGCGCCCCCCGCCCTCCCCCAGAACCCGGAGCCCCAGGTGCCCAAGGGCAAGACCTTGTCCATCGCCCTGCCCGTCGCCTTTGGCTGCATCCTCTTCATCGTCGTGGGGCTCTTCCTCTGGAACCGCAAGGCCCGCCGCATCGAGCTCGGCAACATCATGAGCCGCTCCCGCCACGGCTACAGCGGCCGCAAGACCCGCCGCAACAACATCTTCCGCTCCCGCAAGGACGCGGGCAGCATCCAGCTGCACAATGCCGACGACCACCTCGCCGACGAGTATCACGACGCGCCCCGCCCCAACAACCGCCGTGACAGCGAGGCTCTGGGCAGTCTGGCCGGCACGCCTATTCATGAGAACTTTGAGCACCAGAACACTACGGGCTCTAGGAATGCGTTCCGGGATGAGATGGCGAGACAGAACCAGGAGAGACACGGAGGATACTAAAAATAAAAAAATAAGGAGAGGAACGACGTGTGAAACGTGATACTTTGTGATCCTGGCGGTCATGAGGATGTGATTGATACAATACATGAATCTATGAAGCATAACGTTGGATTGCATGTGTTACTTAGATAATTACCCTACGTGGATGGATTTCATTACGAAACTAATGCATCAACGAAGAAAGAGGAGACGATAATAGAAGTAGAAGATGAACAAGGACATGTAGACGAAAATATATGAATACATCATCTTGAATTAAGCACTTTTTGCCATGCTCATCTCCTAGTATATCATCCTAGTTCAAGATATGCTGCTCAAAAAAGAACAAATGGTATTTCAAAACAAGAAAAAAAAAGAGAACCGTAGCTCTCCCACTAAATTCAACGCCAAACCATCCATCTCTATGTCCATTCCAGAGAAACTCAAACTCCACCACCCAACCCAACGCTGTATTTCCCAAATGCCATGTCCCGAATTACTCCTTAAATTAACCCATTGCCTTGCTTCCAGCTTCTCCCTTTTCCACCCCAGAAAAATACCCCTTTGCTTTTTTTTCATTGCCACGTCATATCCGTGAATAAAAGACCTAAATGAGGAAAGAATATAAGAGCCCGGCACCTCCTCAGAAGAGGCTGTCATCGTCAACCCCCTTAAATCGTCTGCGCATTGAATAGAAAACAGACTTTTACTCGAACCTAGGGAATTTGGCAATGATCTCGTCCGAAATAGCACTCTCCATTGGCCGTTTGAGCGTGTGGCTGGACTGCATATCCAGTGACGCAGACCCGTTCGATGGTGCGTCTCCCACGGGCTGCTGAGGCAGTTGCTTTTGGCCGCCACCGACTTCGTTATAGCCAGCACACAGATCCAGCCTGTCCTCTCCCTCTCGCAGTGGTCGCATATACTCGGCCGGTATCGCCGTTACCAATTGGCAACTCAACTCGCATGGTTGATAAGTGTCCGCTGTCCAGTCGGGATCTGCATAGTTCTTGGCCTCAGCCAAGGTGTATCCCGTGCTGAATCCTTCGTGATACGCATCCGGCAGAATGACAATCGTCTCTCCCGGCCGTTGGTCCACGATTCGATATGGTATGCCCATTTTCTTGAGCTTCTCGGGGAAGAAAAACTCGGCTCTGTGGCGCATAAACTGCGAGCACTTTCCTTTCCTATTCAACGCCTCCTCAGCAATATCGACAGCAGTGGAGGGAACCACAATCCATATTTTGCGGCCCTTGTATAAATGATTCAGAGACGACAAGCGAAAGTCTTCGGCGTGGAGCTGGAACGTTGCGCCAAAGTGCTGGGCGGATTCGTACACGTAGGGCGTGTGTATTCCCGGAATAATGGCCTTCGTTCTGTCTAATTGATCGCCTGCCAATGGATGAATGGGGCTTCGCTCTGGCACTCCAGCTTCCCGTCTCTGCTTGGCAGTCCACGCGGGGACGTCGACTCGGTATCGCACATTCCGCATCTGCCTATCCTTGCTCTTATTGAAGAGCGTCTTGAGCTTTTTGAATTTCTCCTCCACACTACCCGACAGCTCGCCATCCGGCTCCGAAGAGGAAAAGGAGCCATCGCTCGGTACAGTGCTGACCTGCCAAAATGTCCTGTGGTTGATCTGCTTTATTCTGTAGGCATTGGCGGGTGCAAACTGTGATGTTTTCTCTGGGAGTGGCTCTTGGAGTTCTTCCGGGAGCACGATTTTGAAGCATCCGTCAAGCTCGGCGTGAAGGCTTCGGGCAAAAGAGAGAAGGCCAGGGAAATCAGCCCACTGCTCGGGTGTCGGTCGGATATGCAGCACTTGATGGCCAACGGGGCCGTCATACGAGTATGCGATTCCGTGCGTGTCTGGCTCGCTCAGAGGCGAACTGGCCCGACTGCTTCTTGTGGTTGGAGAGCTGTAGACCTCCGAAGAGCTGCAAAACCTGACCAAATCAACTTCATCTTCGGGTAGAAGCTCTGGCATCGGCAGTGGAGAAGGGCATTCAATCGCCTTTGGGTTCTCGTCTGGCAACTGCGAAGCCACAGCCTGCGCTGGCTCTTCCACGGCATCTGATGTTGGAGCACGCATTTCCTCCAGGGTTAGGGTTGCAGCCATTGTTGCTCCAGGTGCGTAGTTTTTCGATGCGAGGCTGTCGGTGGACGTCGGAAACTGCTCTTGCGCAGCCTCTGTTGGTTGAGCGACGGGCTCGGTATTTGAACCATCGCCTTGCGGTGGACACTCGTCTGCCACATCTTGAGCAGCCCGCTCGACGCCCCTCTCAGGAGGCGCACATGACGACGACGCAGGAGAATGCAGAGGGGCATCCATCAGCATCTGCGCAGGGCTCTCGTCCAGGCGGCCTTTGGCGCCTACAGACTGCTCGTTGGTCGTGTAAATGGTCTCGCAGCGAGGCTCTGCCTCCATCGCACGGCGCAAAGTACCCACAGCCGAACCCTGCAGCGACTTGGATGTGTGAGTGGCCAGGATATAAGGCGGGCGGCAGGGTTTCTCGGGGACTCCGACGGAAGACGGCTACAGACGTAAAGAGAAGAAAAAAACTCGCCGTGTAAAGGGCTTCGGGGTCGGCCAGGAATGCAGAGGCTGGATGAAACGTGCTGTTGGTTGTGCTGCTCGCTCAGCTTGCCGAAAACAAACCACAGCACAGCAATGGAGAATAGTAGGATCAAATGCTGTCTGTCCGAGCCAGGCTGAAACAGTTCCGCCCTCAGACGAGGTTTCCGCCCCACGAGATGCGGCTAGCTGCGTCCAACAAACACGCCGCAGGGAATCCAATCGAAAGCAGAGGAGATGGACGTCGCTTTGGAGTCTGCCTCGTCGTTTGGAGGGAGAGAAAAATGCCAAAAAAAGGGGGTGGAGGAAGAACGAGACGAATAAGTCAAAGGGCGTGATGTCTCTCCGAAGGACGTCGGAATAAAAGACGTTCCTTTAGTAGGTAGGAATTTGTAGAAGGGCAAGTCGAAGAGTCAGTGAAAAAGATCAAAGAAAGCCCCCCAAGCAATGGAATCAAGTCGCAAAATTTTCCAACTTCACACGCAACGACTAAGGTAGGCAGGTACCAGCTACCACGCTGACGTCGAGGAGCAAGCGGGAAATCCGGGCCGGCCAAGGGTATCGGTTACATAGGAGAGAAATAAATTGGGGGGAAAGAGAGTTTGAGCACCAACAACGCCCGTGGGGAAAAGAAGAAGAAAAAAAGACTCGGAAGCAGGTTGGCAGGTAGTAAAAAAATAAAAGGTGGTGGCAATGGCTCTTTGGGGGCGTTTTCATTTTTGCCGACGGTGGTTAGAAAGGGTACCTGCGTTCACTTGCCAGAGCTGCCTCTCCTGGATGTACCTGCGTCGGCATTGCTGGCGAACTTGACTCTTCCTTGGGGGAAGCCCGGAAGGTTGGGGAAATGACTCTGGAGAAAGTTGGCCATGGGAAACCGTGACCGTATCAGCAGCCGCAAAGCTGGTTCACGAGACGGAAATTCATTGTCACACAAGAAAAAAGCAAATGTACGTACATACTCTGTAAGGCATACAGTAGCGCAAAATCCTGCACATCAGCAGAGGCCGAATCCGGCAACTCATCTTTGCCAATCCGTTCACCAACACACCCCAATGAGGCCTAGCTGTTGCTTTGTATGCTTTTGTGCTGCTCACATTTTTTTTGCTGCCCTTTGATCTTTTTTTGCTTGTTTAGTGGACGCGCCATCACATCGAGCCAATGTCTGGTTGCGTCCCAGTCCCGTCCTCAATCCCACCGGAGCGGGAAACAGGGATTAGTTGCCCTTCTGGGATGAGATCCCGTTCTCGTGACGCGGGGGATCCGTTCCAGGGGTTCTGGCGAGTCCATTGGAAGGTGAACTGAACTGAACCCGTGCTACATGATCCGGGCACTGCATTAATGGCTGTACAGACGCAAGAGTAGATGATCCATGGAATTTCATCAACTTGGCTGGACCTTTTACTGTTTTATCTTGTAGTCAGCAGCGGCCCTGAAATGAACTGCTTATACTTACACGTACCTATCACAAAGGACAATTGCTTCCTTTATCGACGATATACATACTACTAGTGGAAACATGACCAAGAGAGGCAAAAACATTATCAGGAGGGGGAAAAAACACAGCTTTCAATTCGTCGTGGTATTTACTCCTTCTCTCTGTATACAGGCCAGAAAACCTAATCCACTCCCATCGCACAAAACAATATTCTTTCCAGCCCCCCCAACCTTGCTCGGCGATGCTTTCATCTTCTTATATCGCAAAAAACAACCGGCACATTTCTCCTGACTGCATAACTTCGTCAGGGCATTTCTTTCCCGCAACCCCGGTAAGCCTGGCAAACAAAGCCATTCCATATCATGTGGAATAAAAAGGAAACAACAAACAAAGCTTTGCTGTCAAGAAACATATACACAAGGGGTATTGAGGCTCCTCCCATCCCCCCCAGAAAGGAAGAAAAAGAACACGGGGAGGAGTGACGCCAAGATCGAAAAAAAAGAAGCATCTAGTAAAACACCATTGGGGAGAACTCGCCCATGATCCTTGAAATTTGAAGGCACCCTTCCTGTCTCTCCTCCACAAAAAAAGCCATGTATTTTGAATTAATGATTAATGACAGCTCGTCAACCTCATGAAAAATCATCTGCTTCTTGTGACGCCGCTGCAAGCTCCTCCACAGTCTCAACAAGTTCCATGGCTTCCCGAGCAATCTCAAAAGCAATTGGTGGCAGTGTCTGGGTCCAAGATTTCCATTCCTTTTCTTCGACTTCCGAATCCGCCAAGTCCTGGCCTCGACGGTTGGCTTCGACAAGGCTGTCTCGGCCATCGCTTAGGCGAACTACTAGGTTGCCACGACCGTATTTCTGGGCTTCCGAGACAATGCGACTCACGATGCCGCTGACAGAGCCAACGTGCGTAGAGATTTGGCGGATATCGCCATCTGCGCGGGCACAGTTGACCACGTTATGGATGTCGGGTATTAACAGGGCGTTTTGATCTTCAAGGTACGTCTGGGCCATCGTCAGTCATCCTGTGGGTCGTATTTTTTTTTGTTTTTGGTTTGCTTTGCTTTTGCAAAACTAGGCGTCGCCCTAAGCCCGTACCTTCAGACCTTCGATTTGGCCGTCGTGATGCTCCTCGCCGTGTCCGTTGTTTGCATACGCATCCATGGATGTCCGCGGAGAGTTGACGGGGCTATAGGCCGAAGATTCGATGCTCGCCCTGATGTTGGCAAGGGTTTTGAAAGCAGGAGCTGGAGGTAGGCCCTCGTGAGTCGTCGACCCTCGAGCAACGCTGCGCGGGGAGAAGAAGCCACTGGAGTCGATGGGTGTTGCGTTTCCGTCCTCGTCATCCTCCAGCTCTTCAGCAGGTGTTGGTCGGATTTTGGCAACTCGGAGAATCTCAACAATGGCGACTGTGAGATGTGACGCCGCTGCATCAACAAGGGAGATTGGTGTAATGCCAGAGCTTGCGGCAAAGCTCTTGGAGACGGTAATCAAGTGGTTCGCGGTGGCGGAAATCCGAGCCCGGAGCTTTCCCTGTTGCTGCTGAGCTGCCTCATTTCCACGGGGCGCGGACTCGTCCAAGTCTCTCGTAATTCGTCGGACGCTGACTACGACCCCTTTCATGGCATCAATGACGTTTTCCGGATGATCATCGCGGACCTTTTGCAAGAGTTCGTCGATGGCCATTTGGTATTTGGTAACGTGGACATCCCTGACTCGCCCATTCTCGTCCAGTAGAGTATTGTCGCTCGGCAGCTTGATGGAATCTCCATCCACGCTGAATCCGGCGGAAGAACCTCGCAGGCTCCTGATCTGAGTCTTGGTTTTTGCGTAGCGCTCTCTCCAGTCTCGAACCTCATTCTCGAGCTGCTCGATAGTCTTCTCAAGCGCCGCCTGTTTCTCGTATGTGGAACCGCTTTGCAGGGAAAGCTGCCGCATCTCGCGCAGAAACTCCTGGGCTTCAGCTCGCGCTTCTTCCGTCACTTGTTGCTGTTGCTGGAGAGAGTGGCGCAGTTCGTCATTTTCTCGCTGCAGATCCTCGTTTACACTGGTAGAAGACATCATGCCAACGCTTTGTCGAACTTGTTCCCGAAGTTGTTTGGTCTCTTGCTCATGTTCTTCGCGCACGCGCTCCAGCTCTTGCTTGAGCGAGATGCTGAGCTTTTCTGCCTCTGTCAGTTTTCCTTCGAGGTCTGAGCGGGCCTGTTCCTCTTCATCCTTTGCCGCAGCCTGTGACTGGTGGTTATCGCGCAAAGTGTTCATTTCCTCTTCCTTTTTCTTGATTTCTTCTTCCATGCTCGAGATCTTGGTATTCAAATCCTTCACTTGCGCCTCGTATTCCTCGATAATCTTCTTTTCTGCCTGATATGAGTTAGAAATCTAGACCATGGACCACATCATTACAAGTTGAATCATAAAAGAAGAAACTCACTTCTCCATTATCGGGGCCATCTGCGGCTCCGTATGCGTCTGTACCATCGTCGTCTTCCTCTATCATTGTACTCTTATTGGGAACAATGGTGTTGTTCTGTGTGGGGTGTCGCGGCATTGGTCGAGCGTAGTTGCCATTGGGAATGCTGGGCGATGGAGGCACACCATATGGGTCGATGGGCGGTGGTCCTCTGATCGAGCTGGCATTGGACGGCCTTCGCATGCGACTCTGTGATCTGGGTGGGTATTCGCCGCTGACGGGAGTCCCTGTGCGATTCATCGGGCCGCCTCTATTGGACATGGAGCTTCCACCGCGTGGGATGTCGTTGCCCACGAAATGCGGGAATCTGCGCTCCAGCTCGTGGAACACATCGGCGGCCAGATCTCGAAATCGAGGAGGCCCCAGTGACGACAGCCTCTGACGGGCTTGGTTTCGCTTGGGGTGGAACGTCTTCTCCGGCAGCAGAAAGGACGGCGGCACGTTGGGCGCATTTGGCGGAATGCGCGCTGCGGCCTGGCGGCGCACCAATTCGTCGTAGACATCGGTACTCAACTCGAAGAATTGGACGGGGGAAAGTCGTAGCAGCTTGTCGCGGGCCTTGTTGGGCTGCGGCTTGGCGTTTGGGTCGCGCGAGGTGAGGAAAACCCTCAGGGCAACGTAATGCTCCGAGAGGACGCCCTCGTCGAGGTTGGCGGCGGTTGGCGACTCGCCCCCGGCCTCGCTCCTGGCGTACATGTTCATGCCATTGCTGGATCGGCCGACAGACGGCGGCGGGGACGGGCCCCCCGTGTTTGTAGGCCCCGGAGGAAAGCCATTCATGCTCATGGTTCCCGAGGAGCCTCCAGAGGTGGGAGGCGAGACGAGGTTTCCGCGGTTGGGAAAGGATCCGTCGTCGTTGGCCTGGTACCGGGAGAAGGACCACTCGCTGCCGCCTACAGAAACTGGAGACAGCGGCGCATTGCGATCGCTGATGGTGCTCATGGTGGGAGGGAAAACAAAAGCAGAAGCAGGAGGGAATGGAAAGCGGCTAGCTCAGACGCCACGAGATGGGAGGCTTTTGGAGGTTTGCGCCCGTGCCTGACAGTGCGTGTGTGCAAGTGCTCGTAGAGAGACGCCACTCGGAACCAGTCCAAAAGCGCCTGTCGCGGTGCTAAAATGCCGTTCCCCACAGTGTGGCACCCCTAGTCGTAGTACTGAACAAGACGATGTGACTGCTATCCAGTAGCAGTGCAGTGCTGGCACGATTCTTGATTCGTCGTTGGCGTTGGGAGGCTCGAAACTGGATCAGCCGCGAGAAAGCGTGGTGAGATGGTGATCAATGCTAGTAGCTGAGTTGAGAACTGGAGTGGACTGGAGTGGACTGGAAAGCAGCCGGCGAGGTCGCTAGAAGGGCGTTTGGGCCAACTGGTGCACCGGCAGTTTTTGAGAGCTGCAGGCCTCTCTCTCTGTGGACGAGTCCTCAGGACTTGCAGGTCAATACAGGTATGTATGTAGTATACCGACGAGTCCAGGTAGCACAGTACGAGTGCGTGTATACAGATACCTACTAGGTAGAAATGCCGGACCTCGCAGGTAGTATCGAAACAACGCCCGACTCAAACTCCGTAAACCTGGCAAAGCAGCTTGTATCAAGGACGGACGAGCGTGGCGTGAGGCCGCAGAAGGAAGGCAAAATTGGCGACGGCGCTTGAAACGGCAATGCGAGCACAGGCAGGGATGCGCCAGCTCGAATCGAAAGGGCTGATTGTCCACACACGTCCGGGGGTGTCTCAAAAGGGGGGGGCTTTGGAGGTTTGCTGGAGAGATCTGGCGCAGGCGGAAATGAGCTGCTATGCCCTTGTTGGCAAATAAGAGTCGAGTGCAATTTCTCCCAGACGGCCCCGTACGAAGTACAAGTTAGGAAGGGAAACAGAGTAACAGGAGCTTGCTTGGCAAGGGGGGGGGGGGGGGGGGGAGCCAAAGTGTTCAGTTGCTGCAGACTATAGTAGAGAAGGGTTGGGAACGAGAAGAGAGAGACAGCAGAGACAATACGATACTCTAAGAGTTGAGGCGACCAGGGTCGGTGGGAGAGGAAGAGAAGCGGGCAGAAGGTGAAGAGAGAAGAGACTTGGAGACGCTGACGCGACTGCAGAGATCGATCGGCGGACAGCAATAAAATGGGCCAGCAGGTATTGAGAAGGTCCATGCACTGCTATACCATGGACCACAGGCATACGGAGCTAGGTAGTTACAGGGCATCTCGCTACAGCCAGGCGGCTTGGTTCATTTGATGCCCATCTGGTGTGGTCTTGTCTTCAGTGGCTGTTGGACCCAAGAGCTGACGGCTTTCTGGCTGCTTCGGCTGATGCTGCCATCGTGACTGGCTGTCCGCTGGGCCATGAGAATAGCCTCTCTCCACCGACCCCAACCGTCGGTGTGCAGGTCATGGATGATTTAGCAGGTCGTAGCACTTGTGCAGAGGTGGAGACAATCCTACCTAGCAAGAGACGCGGTATTATCACGACTTCAATCCTACCAGATGTAACCTTGCGTAGGTAGTCCACGGCACTATTCACATCAATGGATTTCAAAGTCCATATTCATTGGTAGGCAATCTATTGCTTCCATGTGCACTTTTTACATAGCCTGGATTAACACGCCCTGCCAATGGCAATGCAAATGCCCGGACGCGAGTCTTTCGCCTTGCCTCGCCTCTCGCCTCATCCTCATGGCGCCAACGCCATTTTGCGTAGCGTTCGGCTAGAGCTGGGGGAGTGGACTTTGTTCCCCTGAATTGCGGTCTCGCCGGGTTCTGATTTGCTCTGCAATCGCTGGCGCCACAGCTGGATCGGGGGGGCTTGGTGGTCTTTGATTGATTGTCACTTTATGATCCAGGAACGAGGCCTCCATAATCATAATGCCTGTCCTCAAGAGACAATTGCAAGTGTACAGTATGTGTGTAAGCGTAGTACATGTTGAGATCAATCAAACTACTACTCCGTACAGAGCCATCATCTATTGGACAGAACAACAAATGCGGACTACCGGAGCAATTCTGCTGACTCTCTGAAATTGAACAGCCCTTGTGTCTTCCCGTGGATGACGAGCATACGCACTCAAACCGCCCCAGTCTTCATCTTGGATACTGCTTCACGGCCCCGGGGATCCTCCCACCAGGGGGGTCTTGCGTTCACCAGAATCCGATACAGCACAGCCAGATTCCGGTGACTATTAACCGTGCCCTGGAAAAGCACCGTGCTCATAGAGGATCCGTGCCGCGCGTAGTCTTCACCTTCCATGTAGAAAACGTGATTCAAATGCTCGGGGAGTGACATACAGCGAGCCTCAACATTTGCATCAATGCGTTATGGGATTCTCGGAGTAATATAAGTTGGTGCTACGTAGTACGCAACCAATTCCACAAAACCCGCATCTAATCATATCGAAGCAGCCTGAACTCCGTAGATTAAGAAGCATCCTTGCTCACACCCATGGCCTTGGTCTAATAACAGTTGTCCGTTTCCAGTGCTAGTGCTCCGCCTGCTGCGACTCTGTAATGAGTGACCAAATCTTACTCTCCCCGCACAACAGGCACATTCATACTGCGCGATAGTGCGACAGTGACGCTATGTTCTAATGTCGGAGCCCTCTTGGCTCCGTACAAGTGAAAGCATGCGTGGACGGATGCCGACAGAGCTCATTCGTCCGGGGACGCTGTCTGAGACACGACACGAATCTTCCCAGTATTGCCGTGAATAACTTTGCGCGACTTGGACGTCTATATCGGGCCCGAGTAAGGCCATTTGCCCTATGGTGGTGAAGTACTTTTTGAAATCTGTAAGGTGAACCGAACAAGAAAACTGCGCTCAAGTGTGTTATTCATTCCTTCAATTATAGTCAAGGTTTGGATGGCAGAATCCGGCTCTCTGTCCACTCGGAAGCCTCCCGAAACCAACAAAGATCTGAAAAGTCTCTCGCTCTTCCAATCATCAGCTAATCCCGTTCTTGTCAAGAGCCAATCTGGAAATCTGCCACTCGAGATCTTGCATTGGAACGAGTCGATTGGCAGATCCGGTTGCCGGCCACCCAACAGGAACTGCAAGCCACTCGGGCTAGACGCGGGTTGGTGCATATACGAGGATCAACGCCACATTTTCTCGCCGTCGGCCATTTCGCAAAACAAAACAGAAAAGCTTAGCGTTGCCTTTGTTTTCACCTGGGTGTTTCATTGGACATGTATGTGTCCGGTTGAGCAGATGAAGAGAATAGTTGGTCAATAATGCGAATAAAAACCAGCTGTTTATTAGAGAATTTAACGCCATAGAGTCATAAATGAGTTGCAGGTTGAACACCCTGCCCGGCCGGTGTCTTCTCGATCTGATATCCTGAGGCAGTTCTCCTACGGAACAAACAACAATGAAGCAGTTACTTTCTGCTATATCACCAAAACGCCACGCCAAATCCAAGACGACTTTCATCGTCATGAGCAACATACATGGTCAAAAAAACACGCAACGCTAAATATCCCATCTTCGCTTAGAACCACGCCAGAGTCCAGGTCGAGGGGAGATTGGGCCAGCGTTCCTGCCAGGCGCCAATAATCTCGGGCACTCGCTCGTCGAAGCTGGCGCGAGCAGCCGCACTTCCACTGTCAAAGGCCGCCGGCCCCACGGCACCTCGTTCTTCGGCGGCAGCGGCATTGAGAGAGTTGGCGAGATCAAGGATGCCCTGCCCGCCGATATGGGCTTCCTCGTGGTTATCTTTGATTTCAATGTTGATCACGTGGACCGGCCGGTTTAATGGCGAGCCGCGATTGAGGAGATCGTCAATGACGGCATCCCAGCATCGCTCCTCACAGGTAAAAACTACGTCGACAACGCCGCCTTCGGTGCCCTCGCTGCCTCTATCACTAGTATGCTGCAACCTGGGCACCCCGACGGGCCAGTCTTGCCAGCGCTCGGGGCCCCATTTCACGCCTCGATTTCTTCCCAGCATGTTCAATATACCATTGTTGCGGTATAGCCTAGGATCTTTGGCCTCCAGCTCCTTGTACATGCTATCGTAAGATGTCTTGTTAAACTGATACACGTTCGGCTGGGTGATGGTCGGGCCCGGTAGCCGCACGAGAGAGCCCGTGCCAAAGGATATCACAGGATAGTTGGCTTGGGAGAGTCGGAGATGAGCTTCCATGGATCTTGGTTTAAATTTAGCAAGACGGTAATATGGGCCCCTCGCATGGTAAGACGAACCTGTTGTTGTTACTGGCGCAAACAGTGCAGAATTTGAGCTTGTAGTCCCCATTCTCAGTTGGCGACCCGTTCTGGGCCGCTGCTGTACCGTTGGCAGTCTCCATGTTGGGCAATTATCCAGGAGAGGTGGTAACGCGAGTGCTCCCAGACAACAGATGTTGCATTATTCAAGCTCCAGGCGGTGAGTTGAGTGAACCTGTACCTGATCAAACAGCGTCAGCAATCGATCAAAAACCTTGACAGGCATTACATTGGACGGGGTGTGTCTCTTCATCAGCTAGAATCGTATATTAAGTAAATTAAAAATTTTCATCAGAGCATAATAGCTCAGACAGCTCCAATAAAAGATTCATCATGGAAGAGGGGAGAAAGAAGGGCATTCAAGTTTCCTACCTTTGGATAAAGCGTCACAGGTACCTGGCTGCACGCATCAAGTAGTAGCCATTGACCAATGCAAGCTGTGCGCGGCGCTGGGGCTCGTCAATTTCGCTCAAGCTGAAGTAATATTGAGGCTCTCGCCAAAGCGTGGAGGTGGAAGGGAAAAGCTCGAGGGTGGAGCTATACGCGAGGAACGGATAAACATCGGGTAAGAATCCAAAAGCAAGTCAGGCGTGGATTAGGTAATACGGCCATGTTCTACGAGTACGTACCTAGTACCTACCTTAGGGTACTTTGAGCTGCTCCAAGCCTCAAGATTTTAGCGCCTTGGCCTGTGCCTGTACCATTCAAGGACCACTACAAGTTTCAGATATAGCAAAGTCTCCGATAAGATTCCCAGCAGCCTCCACGGAGCTCGGAACAACAATGAGGTACTCCGTATGTCGGCGCCGAAGTACAAACTCGGAGTATAGAAGCTCGCGCCTCTTTCAACATTGAGTGATTCCAAGTACTCCGTACTCGTAGATGCACGAAATCTTTGGCTTGAATGGCATCCATTGGATGCCCATGAAATTTGGTTCGTTCGGGCGGCTACCCCACGGCAGCCCGTTACAGCCCTTTGATTGGCCCGCAGGCACGCGCATAACCTGAAACAAACGACGCCTGCATGTCCTCCAATCAGCGCCTAGCCTTGACAAAACCCTGTCTCTCGCCAGCGTCCAAAAATAGAAGCATCTTCTCATGTTCTCATGTTGCTATTAAAAGGCAGCATTTTGCCCAGAAGACTTGATGGGAAATGAGACTTGGTTGTGTTATGATGTCTTGCGTCGTTGTATCTCGAGCTTGAGCTTCTAGGATTATCATTACCTTCCGGCTTATTCATTTTATTTTAATCTATTCTCTTGTCCAGTCTTGGCAAGAGATCACGCATCATGCATCTGTTCTGCGTACGCGCTAGCCACATGCATGTGATGGCATCGTGGATCCTGGTGAAGCAATAACACGTACTCGTAGCGCTTTTGTACTTGTGTAGTACCGTTCATATGCGGACACGGTATTCAAGTATTCTCTCATGTCTCTCGCCCTGTTCTGAGCGACAGTCTCTAGCACAACCTCAGGCGCATCTTGTTCGCCTCGAATCAAGTGCCGTGTTCCGTCAACTTCATGACATCGTACGGAGTACAAGCAGCCCATGCCGATTTTCCCTCGGCCAGCGAGCGCTGCAGAACTTGAGACGGGAAATCCGCCCGAGCTAACACTCTGACGGAAACGAAATTGCCTCTGATCCTAACTCTGCTCGTATGAACCTGGGCCATGTTGGGGTTCAGAGCCCCCATGTGGGGTCATGGTTGCAAACCCAGGCTCGCGGTTTGCACGGCTTTGGCTGTGATCCGTTATGCCTCGAGAATAAGGTATTGATTCAATGCCGGCACAGTGATATGTGCTGGCAGCAGAGAAGTACTCCGTAAATGCTGGTTCTGGTACCTATCTCATGCGAAGAAAGTATAGGTACTCCGTACAAGCACCTTAATATTGCTTCGTCCACCAGGTAGGACTCGCGCGGCTAGACGGGGTAGTATGGATTACAAAGTAGTTGGTCCTGCATAATGATGAACTGATTTCGCATTTCTCTTCCGTGGGATGGCTTAATCTAACTGAAATACCTCATCGAAACACGATTGCCTTGTCTCGGGAGAGTATTGGAAGATATATGCGAGAGCTAGAGCCCCCCGTTTGGGTACCAGACACAACCTATAACAGAGGCAGTACACAAATCAGCCTCGACATACGCCAAGCAGCTGCTGTGAGGCGTTCGAGTACGGTATGAAAATCCATGTACAGGATAATCCGTAATGGCTCTTACTCACTGCATACCTATTATTAAAACCAACCAGAGATAACACTCCCTCACGCGTGAGTCTCGTCTTTCATCCTCGTCCTCGTCACCCCGCCTCCTGCAGCCAGCCAACGTCGACTTAGACCTGAGACGGAGTATTACCTGCATGAAAGCACGCCGCCATAATACGAGTACAGCGCAACAAGCCATATCCAACTCTTCTTGCCGCTCATTCAATCTGGCGCTACCGGGTCCATCTACCTCAGCCAGCCCGTCAGCCGCTCGGACAAGCACCAGACGTCGATATACACATCAATATTCTTTGTAGGGAGCATCCGTTGGAAGCCATTGGATCCGTCTCCAGGCGCTGACTCGCTGGCTATTTGCAGCTCGGCCAGTAGAATTAGGGCGCGACGCGCTGGCTCCAGGCCCTCCCATCGAATTGCATCAACCAACAGGCCGGCCTTTGACAGCGGTTCGCCACTAACAGACGCCAGTACTTGTACACTGAAGCTGCTCCATTCTACCACTGGACTGGACAACTACTATACCTAAACTTGCATGCATCTTTGGGGGACAGCCTCGTCGTCTCCCGCACTCCCGCCATCCTCTCGCATTTTGAATCTCGATCAAGAACCTCCAGCGTCCAAACCCCAAACCCGCAGCGCAGGGGGTCACCGTTGCTCAGAGCCAGCATCCCATCCCTCCAGAATCACCGCTAGCCTCCCTCGAGCCTCTTCTGCAACAAACCCTGCCCTGACACACTGGCGACCGCTTGTCTCAGATTAGGGTTTTCTGAGTCTCCCACCTCCCCTCCGCAAGGCCGATCTCTCTGACCTGACCGAAACTCACACTGCCTGCGCTGCTATACTGTATCAGAAGCAAACCGACGCTCCCCCCAGACATCGCCAACCTCGAGCCGGTCGACGTGCGCTGGAACAACCTGGATAGAGGCGTGCTAGCCTGCCGGCGGCTGAAGTTGGCTTATTCACGAGCCGAGGCGTGGAGCTGGCGAGTGCCGTCAACCTGCGCTGAATTGTCCCAATCTGGCAGCATCAACATCACAAGTTAGACCGATCTGGGAGGGATGACCGCGACCGCAACAATGTCGATGAACTCGCCTCCAGCAGCAGCGTCCCCGGTGGACGTGTCGGACTCGATCGACTCTGGCCCTGCCCCTCTGACTTCGACCTCGAACTCGACCTCGAACCGCCACAGCACATTGTCCCGCCCGCTTTCCTATGCGTCCAAGAACAGACTGTCGCAATACTCGATTGCCGGATCGCTCCCCACCCGATCGCGGCCTCAGTCGCACGTGTTCCCCATGTTCCCCTCGAGCCTGGCGTACACGCTGGTGCGCGACTTCGCATATCCCGTCATGCACCCGATGCATTACGGCCCGCCGCCTGAGCCTTCTGGCCCGCCGTCCGGCCTGACGACGCCAATGAGCGAGAGCAGGAGGCTTTCCGAGCCGTCGGTCTCGTGGGACCAAAAGATGCCGTGGGATTCATGGACTCCGGACCCCTTCAGCCGGGCCCACGATCTACCGCCGATCCAATTTGGCGACGGCCCTCCATACAGCGAAGATGAAGACTTACAGAGCCCAGTGGTTTCCACGAGGCATCGAAAGCACAAGTCGACTTCAGCTACTCTCCATACTGGTAGGGGGCGCACTGGTCGCGATCCCGACAGGGGCCAGTCTGCAATCATTAGCTCCAGCTATGATGACAGCCAGAGCTACTACTTGGGCATTGGCGGAGATGGAAGTGAGCGGTACTACGTGAGCCGCGGAGGCGAAGCGAACGGACCCGGCGGTGAAGTGGTCACCTATCCGCCCGATCAGGCGCATCATAGCCATGCATACCAGTATTCGCAACGGCATGATATCGATGGCTACGATTCGGATCACTCGAGCAGCTCATCCTCGCCAGGGGGGCCTGAAGGAGATCAGTCGCGTTATTCGCGAGACTATCAGTTCACAATCACATCTCCCGACGAAGAGTTCCATGGTAAGGCCGTGGCTTTGTTCGATTTTGAGCGAGAGAATGAGAACGAGTTACCATTGGTGGAAGGCCAAATCATTTGGGTGTCATATCGCCACGGCCAGGGCTGGTTGGTCGCTGAGGATCCAAAGACGCAAGAAAGCGGCTTGGTTCCCGAAGAATACGTTCGACTACTCCGGGACATTGAAGGAGGCATGAACAGCCTGACTGGGGCCCTCGTCGATCCATCTGGGTCCCCCAGTGATGCCGTCACTCCTACCCAGACGGAGAGTGGCAGCCAGTACGGCCACACTCCCACTCATAGCACTTCAACCAACGGATATCACCAACCGGTGGTGTCCATGTTTTCAACCTCGAGCAAGGACCTCAACCCGTATCCCACGGAGCAGCTTGGCATCCAAGCCGGCCAAGCCCCGCCTCAAGTTGTTCACTATCATGGGCAGAGAGGAGGAAGCCAAATCAGCACACCAACATTAACCCAACTTCAAGAGTCTGAAGCGCAAAGAAGAGCAAGCCAGGACGCGGGAAGCAAAGCCGAAGAAGATTCAACCACGGCGCAAGAAGAGCCCACCACGAAGTCTACGGATACACAGGCGTTGAATGAGACAGCAGAGACGGAGCGGTGATGAACAATCTATGGGACCGGAATTCAACCCTCAAGCCGGATTTACAACATTGATTCTCTAATTTTTTTTCATGTATTTTGATCGTGAAAGAGAAATAAAGGACATGGGACGTGTTAGAGCAACCCACGCATGAAATCGGATATACATACACCAACTTGAAAAGCGGCATAGCATTGGCAGAGAAGCTGCCAATCTGATCCTCGCTTGCGATGGCTGCCGTACTGGATTTACAAGGGGAGACCTGGTGTATCTTGGATGGTCGAAAACAAAAAAGTAAAGAAGACAACAGAGGAAGGGCATCTTTTCTCTTTTACGGGTGGGAAGAGACTCGCGAGCTAGTCTCTGGTTATTACAGGTAAGGATCAACCGAAGCGGGAAAAGAGAGAGCGATTTGGAGCAACGCGATGATTTGGATGATAATTCCTATGACTCCAGGGGGCAGGGCATCGTTTTGTATTTTTGGCTGGGCCTGGCTTGGCTCAGCTTCCATGATGGATGGATGTTTTATAACACCGCGAGTGAATTGCAAGGGACCGGATTGAGTTGTTAGATGTAATAAAACAAAAACTATTTGTCCTAAAGGAATCGTTTAGGAGTGGCTTTGTATTTTCTGCTTGAGTGATGATGTAGTGTTCATACTCCTAAGCTTGGGAGCATCTTACCCTGGAGACAGCGAGGAGAGATTCGGAGACCATCAACGAGAGCTTCTGTAATGGTGACAATGGCCATATCGATGGAATTACGGAGGTGGGCGACCTCTTAAAGCTCAACGCAGATAAATACGGGAAGCAACTCCTCGCTGCGCTATATTACAAGTTGTTGGATCTACTTTGAGGAGGCATTTGCTAGATGTAAGAGGGATCACAAAACCGGGATATTTCCCAATGCACAGCAGGTTTTTAGTATTCCAGTAGCCATATTCAAATACCATGACAAACATTATCAATTGAGCTTCGTTCATCTAGATGAATTGATTAGGTATTCACATGCATCCAATAATTGGTTCCTGTTCCTGGTTCCTGGTGGCGGCTGGCGCATCAACGCCACGAGATTGATTTGATTTTTGATCGTTGCTAGCAGATGGACAGATGCAAAGACAAGAATCGCATTCAACGGCCGATCAACGCCATAGAAATAAACTAAACAGTATCGATATCGGCCTCTCGACTTACCAAGCACTGGGCAGCAATTACCAATCCAGTGCAATCCGGCTCTGGAATTCGTCATAGCAACCCCTCGGAAATAAATGGGCGATTTGGACATTGTATTTTAAAGTGGACGGCGGCCACGGGCCAATCACGTGGCGAATGCCGTCATTCATTGTCCCAAAGTTCCAACGCTCGGCAATCTGGGTGGCTGACGGACTTTTTGGCAGTTTGCTGTTTATCTCATCCAATCCCTTCCTCGTCGTTTTCTGGGACCAATTCCTCTCTACGAGCCTCAATCGCTGTTTAGAGACTTGCTAGAATCCAGAATGTTTTCCAGATCAGCTTTCCGTGCGGCTCAGCCGCTGAAGATGGTACGTTTGAAGAGCAGACAAGCTCGATATGCTCGGTCCAAGTCAACCCAAATTGCCGCTGCAGACGGGCTAATTAGACTCAAACCATGTTGCAGCATATGCGCCGCTATGCCACCGAGTCTGGTGCCAAGGGCAGCTCAAACACTCTCCTCTATGGCGCTGGCGCTGTTGGTGTCGCTGGTGCCGCCGCCTACTTCCTCAGCGGCTCCAAGGCCGAGAGCAAGGTCAAGGAGGCCGTTGGCGCTGCTCCCAAGGCGGCCTTTACCGGTGGTGACCAGGGCTGGCTGTCTTTGAAGGTCTCAGAGGTCGAGGATGTGAACCACAACACCAAGAGGCTTCGATTCGAGCTGCCGGAGAAGGACCAAGTTTCTGGTCTGACCATTGCCAGCGCTGTCCTGACCAAGTTCAAGGCTCCCGATGCTGAGAAGGCAACTCTCCGTCCTTATACCCCCGTCAGCGATGAAGGTCAGTCAGGATCTGTCATTTCTTTGCAACGAAAATACTGACAGTAAATCTCGACGAAAGATGACAAGGGCTTCATCGACCTGTTGGTCAAAAAGTACCCCAATGGACCCATGAGCACCCACATCCACGACCTCAAGGTTGGCGAGGAGCTTGCCATCAAGGGCCCTCTTCCCAAGTACCCATGGACCGAGAACAAGCACGACCACATTGCCCTCATCGCTGGTGGCACTGGTATCACCCCCATGTACCAGCTTGTGCGAGCCATCTTCAAAAACCCCAACGACAAGACCAAGGTCACCCTCGTCTTCGGCAACGTCACCAAGGAGGACATTCTGCTCAAGAGCAAGTTTGACGAGCTCGAGAACACTTACCCGCAGCGCTTCCGCGCATTCTACACCTTGGACAAGGCCCCCAAGGACTGGGTCGGTGGCGGCGGCTTCATCACCAAGGACCTGTTGAAGCAGGTTCTCCCCGAGCCCAAGAGCGACAACATCAAGCTCTTTGTTTGCGGCCCCCCTGGGTTGATGAAGGCCATCTCCGGCAACAAGGTTAGCCCCAAGGACCAGGGCGAGCTTACTGGCGCTCTCAAGGACCTTGGCTACACCGCTGAGCAGGTGTACAAGTTCTAGACGGCATTGTTGATGTGATAGAGATAGAGCCTAGGAAGAGACATACACAGGCATCATTTGATCGATAAATAACCAAAAAGAAATAGACCAATTTGCCGTTGGTAGAGAATAGAATCTAGGAACATGAACTACCACAAATTACATAGCTAACAATGACAAGGCACAAAACTTCCTTTCAAGTCATGAATTCGTCTGATCTGATCAAAAAAAATACTCCGAATCTCATGAACGGGCAGCCACAGGGCGTTAACCTCCCGCCCTCCCCCTTACACAAGGGAGAGAGCTCGGGAAGGGGGACCCAACACACGGAAGCACAAAAGACGGTTGTTTGCCTAATGCGCGAGACGAGATGAATGGATCTACGTGTTTCTGTGTCTCCGCCGGCTTGCCGATATGCGTTTGTTCTCTCTATGCTGATTTGACCAAAGCAAAAGAGAATGTCTGACCCGAGGCCCTTTTTTGATTACGTAGAGGGGCTGGGTCGGTTAACCCTGTGTGACTCAGGGCGATGCGAGACATGCAGCAATCACGGGTGTGGTTATATCTGAGGCGCCTCTCTCTCTCTTTGCATTCTGTCGTGCCCTTGTTTTTAAAAGTCTTCCTTGGCATCCCCTTTGTGGCCACGCCTTTCTTTCTTTCATCTTCTTCTTTTGGATCCATCAGACTTGGCCGCTAGGATAATTCTCTACGTGAAGAAGGATATCTATTTTTGACATTCGTCATGACGGCTTCCGAGCGCCCGCGTGGCCAGGAGCATATCCCGGACTACCCCAAGGCCTGGATATGGATGCGCCTATTCCAAATCATCACCAGCCTCGTCGTTCTCTTCCTCTCCATCCACACCCTAGAAGAATTCCACGTCCCGACCGGTCTCCAGGTCGTCATGATTGTCATAGTAAAAAAGCTTCCACAGTTTTCATCACTTGGTTCTCTGCAGACCTCTAACGCCTCAAATTTCCCATAGTCTGCTTCCACCGTCGGCGTTGCTATCCTGCTCATCATCGCCCAATTCGCTTCGCCCCCAATGTTCAGATGGTGGACGCCTCTCATCTCAGACTGCGCAGTCTTCGTTGCCTGGGCCGTCTCTGCTCCGCTCTTGATTGAGCAGACGTCTGATCTTGTGGCCAAGCGAGGCACCGTTCACGGGAGTGGCGAGAATCCTGTTGGACACCGACATGATGGCTCGAACCCTATCCCGACGAACCACGTCGATACTCTTTATGCTATAGGCGCAATGGGATGTCTAGAGATGTAAGTTTTGCCCGACTATGCCCGGCGCAAATCCCTTCCGGCAGCTGCGTATATGGGTTTGAGATGCTAACGTGTACATCATAATAAAAATTAGTGCTCTCTTCTTTTTGTCCTGGGTCGTTGACTCCATCGTCATTAACCGTCACCGCAAAGCTGGTCTCCCTTGCCAGCCACTCAAAAAAAGGGGTTCCTTTGCTGAGGGACCTCAAGCCAGATCAATGAAGGTTTCGCCCCCCACGAAGCCTCGAGCCAAGAAGCAACGTAAGGGCCTGGCCAAGGTATTCGGCTTCGTATCAGACGGTGGTGCGGGGGGAGGCGGAGGAAGATACGATGGTGGAGGATGTGACGGCGGCGGCGGAGGTGGTGGTAGTGGTGGGTGTGACGGCGGCTGATGTGGTTAATCATCCTCGCTACTGGTGAGACACACGGTTTGTTCATGGGTCGAACAAGCAAATGGCTAGTTAACTGGGTTCCAATGCTCCAAATAAGTCGGATGGAAGAGAATTCGCAATCGCAAACAGCACTACTTCTTGGTACAACAATAGTACTATTATACACAACATGGACAATATTCACACCATACGATATCCTTTCCCCACATACTATGAGGACTGATTTCCCCTTTATGCTTTCAAAAATGAGAGATCTTTACTGAATGCTCTTCGTGGCCTTGTCAACGGCATGCTTGATGATGCCGGCCCACTTGAGCCCGTTGCTGTAGTTCTTGGCGTCAATGCTTTCCACGAGGCCGGGATACACAGCTGTAGAAACATGATCAGTATTCTGTCAAAAGAACGAATGAAAGAAAAGGGAGTAATTGTAAGAGATAAGAAAAAGACAAAATACGCACCACCGGCATAGCCCGTCCACAGGCCTGGGGCATACACAACATGCTTGAACCAACTGCGGTTGTCGAGACCACCCTCGAACACAAACTGTCGCTCAATATACTTGTACTGGCGGTTAGTCTTGATGATTGCCAAGGCAAGTCTGGTCTTGCCAATGACGTTCCACCATGGGAAACCCTTCTCGAGCCGCTCCTTTGCCCAGGCGGCGCGTTCATCCAGCTTGACTGCCTTTTCTCTGAATTCGGCAATTGACCGTCTGATCTTCTTCAGGCTTTCTTCGAAGGCATCTTGGCTTCCAATCACCTCCTCAGATGTAACACTGCCTCTAACCGCGAAGATTTCGGCATCGGTGGCGGTCAATTCGACATCAGTAGATTGGATCTTGGCCTCAACCTGGTCGAGGTAGCCATCCAGAGCATCTGCGTACTCGGTCGCTCCAAATGGAATGATGACTTTATCGGAGAGCTCGCTAATCAGTATGCCCAGGACCTGAGCCATAGTTCTGTGATAGACGAAGCCCGGGTCGGCAAACTCGCTCATCCAGTGGAAGCTGTCGTAGTTGCTGTGGTAATGATACACAGGGCCACTGCCGTTCCCGCCGAATCCCAGATCAACACTGGGAATGCCGGCATAATCCTGGAAGGCAGTAAAGTCGCTTCCAGAGCCCATTGTGCTGATCTTACCATCCCAGACGTCTCCCACACTCTGACCTGGAACGCTCTGGTCGGGCGATGGAACCAAGTTGGTCGCATCTCGAAGAACTTGGTTCAGAAGGGGTGCTGCCGAAGCAGAGAACTGCGGTCCAGAGGCGCCGCCGTCAACGTTGACGTATGCCACGTTGGCGTCAGAAATCCAGGGAAGATACTCCTCAACCCACTCCGTGCTTCCAACCAGACCATACTCCTCTCCATCCCAGCTAGCAAAGACAATGGTTCGAAGAGGCTTCCAGCCTGCTTCCAAAGCCTTTCCAATACTTCGAACAGCTTCATTCAGGACAGCCGAGCCGCTGTTGGGGTCAGAGGCACCACCGACAATCCAAGCGTCTCTGTGGTTGCCGACGATGATGACTTCGTTGGGGATAGTGCCGTTGATGATGCCAATGACGTCCCATTGAGGGGTGGTGACATAGTCTTGCTCGTTGTTGAGGTTGATGACAACATCTTCGGGTGAGGGGCCAATGTTGTATTTGACGCCCTTGTATCCCAAGCCGAGGTTCCTGGTCCAATGCTTGTTCAGATCGCTGGCTTGAGGGCCATGGCCATTCAGAGCCTTGAGAAGCGGAATGGCATCGGCGTATGAGATGGGGATGGAGGGGATTGATGGAGTCGTCTCATCGGCTGGAGCGCGAGGAACGCCGGGCTTGGAAGGGTAGCCAGGGGTTGTTCTGTAAGCCATATTAGTCTCAGCGGATGGGATGAGGACATTGATCTTGCTCACGGGTCACCTGGGCGGGAGCTCAAAAACTGAACACTTCCGCGCTGTACGCTACTGGGGTTACGAGCAGGGCCTTCAGGATAGGCAGCGTAACCGTTTTCTTCGGTAATCTCACCATCATCACCTGGGTCGGTGTAGATGAGGATACCAATCGCGCCGAGCTCTTGGGCACGCTTCACCTTGAGGCCTCTGAAGATGCCTCCATACTTGGCAATGGCAATCTTTCCCTTGAGGTCGATGCCGGCACCAACCAGGTCCTCGTAGTCTCGGTACGTTCCGTAATTGACATAGACAAAAGAACCAGTGACATTGCCGCTGGCAGAGTAACCGTGGAAAGTCGGGATCTTGTCCTTGGCAGATGTGGTCGGGTCTTCTTCAAGCACATCTTCCGTCAGAGACGCCTTGAATGCAACGTTCCAGGACTTGGCATCGCTCGACTTTTGCAGCAACGAGACGCTGTGGTCAACGGGATAGTTGATATAGACGTCGTAGGCGACTATGCTTGAGCTGACGCCCCATTCCTCCCACCTATCCTTGGTCCATTCGGCCTGTGGTCACAGGTTTAGTATGCTTGCAGAGTTTCAAATGTTGTACGCTAATATCATGCACACAAACATGTGCTCTCGTCTTACCTGTGAATAGTTTTTACCAGCAAGGTGCGCTCCAGCGGTGTAATAGCGGCTCCATTCCTCGGCCTTTTCGCCAGATGGTGTGCCGAGCAGGATGTCTTGCAGATCCTCGTGCGTGAGGTGCTTATGCTCATGGCCGTAATGCGGATGGCGGTGGCGATGCTCCAGTCCAGAAGGCCAAATGTACAGCGCGTGAAGGGCAAAGGAGGCAAAGCCACAGAGCAGCAGGCTGACACTGGCAATTGTGCAGAAGCGGCGACAGGTGTGGTGATGGTATCTCCGACGCGTCGGCCCAACTCGCACTGTCTGGATCAACGGAGTCGACTCGTTGGCCATTTTTTCAGGCGCGGCCGACGACCTTGTGAACCCGCAGAGTTAGTGATGTTTTGGGATGTGCAGGATTTCAGGTGGAAAGAATGAACAATTGGGTGATGAATCAAATTCATTTGCGGCATGTTTGTTTGTGTAACGGCTTTGAAGTGTTGGATTTGGATGAGACGCGGGGCGGTGTTGCGTAAGGCTCGCCTTGATTCGCTACGCCACATGATGTTAAATGGCTTGGGGGGGGTGTGACCAAGTGGCGAGGCAGATGATTTGACTGTTTGGTTGACTGAGGGAGAAGAGAGGAGGCAGCAAGCAAGACATTAAATCAATGGCACTTACACCTTGCCCATGGTTTTCAATTTCCAGTCCAAGGCTCAGCTCGGGGCTCACGGGGCATCTGCGCGATGAGATGAGGAGAGAGGAAGAAGGAAAGAAGGGAGAAAAGAGACACGCAAGGGGGGAGAAGGAGATGGACGAGACGATCACTGTGCCGTCTCTGTTCCTCTGTACATTACAAAGCCAAAGCTGCCTCCAATCTGGAGCTCAAACTGCAGCTGCAGGCCTATCGCAGCACTGGGCGGGATCTGGATGGAGTCATTTTGCCGGGCTATCTTATCGCCAAGTTGACGCAAAGGTTCCTGAGAGCACGCAACGACGTCACGCTATTACGAGGCGCTATGAGCTCTCCTGCCTGATTTTGCCGGGGGAGATGTGGGGAGCTGTTTGTTTTTCCTTTAGGTAAGATTTGCCGGGGATGTTGATTTGATTCAACCGCCTCACGATATCTGCCTCTGCTGTATCGACATCAAAACACCAAGGAAGCAGTATCTACGTGTGTATAAGTGACGACGAGCGCAGACTACGTACGAAGAGAGATTGGGGCCTTTACGGGTCATGAGCAGGCAACGTTGTTATGCTATTTGCTATGTACTTGTTCGCCAAGTTTTTGCTTCGTGGGAATGGCGCGGGCATACTGGGATTATCAAACTAGTGCCCGTCTTCACACACACACCTTGTCTCTCATCGCCTCTCTCTCTCCCGCCGCTTATACTTGTAGGCATCCAACGGGCGGATCACGTTCAGCCGGTTTACAACAGCAGCCAAGACAAATGCGACATGCCGCCTCCGGTCCTCTTCTCCCCTCGGTTTTGGTTCTTCACCTTGACCGGAGAACATCCCCCCCTGTTCCGCTCTCGTGGGCTTGGCGGGCCTAGCAGGCCTTGTTCTGGTTAGCTGCGTCAAGTTCGATGGCGAGCATCACAAATCCGGCCTCTGCTCCACCTCCAGGGCGCGCTTAACAGAGCAGCGAATCGGCCATTAACTCACCATCGGGGAGCACACGCGGGGCCGCCCGCAAGGACTCGAGGGAGACATCGTGCCTCAGCTGCAAAGTGTCGGTCTGAGCTTTGGCCCATCCATCTCAAGGCCTCCAGGGCGAGCCGTTGAGACATGGCGTCCACACCAACCGCTACGGCTACGGGGATCCTCTCCGCTGTCGGACGCATTCCAGTCATGAGACTCGTTTCTTCATCACAAAGTGACAGCATCAAACAGTCAGCTCTGTGAAGCCGTGGATGCTGGGGTAGGGATCGGTGTCTGCGATCGCCCGTGGGTTGCCCGGATCAGGCTCCCCAGTCCAATCACGCCGTGGCCTCTGTTGCAGACGGATGAAACGCATCTCGGCTCACCTGCAGCACGCACGGCACCGGAGCCGAGCAAAAAGGAAGAGTCTTGTCACGGAGCTTTACATCCTTTATCCATCACCCACCGAGGGTACATACGAGTACTAGGTAATTCTATATTGTAAGTGGACGTAGATGATGGAGACCATCTCTCTTACTGTACTCCTCCGTACAAGCAAACACTAAACATGGCATGTGAGAAACAAGTACTACTACTGTAGACTTGGATCGTGATTCCATCCCGGGCAAATGCAAATGCAGACGTTTTCATGGAATCGGCTCGTTTCCGAAGAGCCTGTCTAGCGGGCTCCGAAGCACAAGCTGGCCCTTGTCTGGCCCGTATCCAGTGCAGGTTCCTGTTTCTTTAGCGCATCTACCGCCTGTGCAGATGACTAGTTTGGGTGGGGATTCACTAATCCCGGGGTGTGCAGAAGTTGACAAACTTTCTCGCCAATGGCTTTCGTCGTTTTCATGACTTCAACCTTTCACGTTCTCTCTCTGGCTTTAGACGTTGGCTCTGCGCTGTTTCTAGGCCGTGAGCATTCATTTTTTGCATTGTCGTTACAGCTTGACTGAAAGTTCTTCGTCTGGCGTGTTAGAGTCATGCTTTTCTAGCTTTGAGGCTCCATCTCCTTCACTCCATAATTTGCCCATCTGCATCTGCGTCCGTCTTACTTTGGTTACATGGACAGACTCTGATCGCTCGTTTCCCGCGCAATCTCTCATCTGATTGCTCATTTCTAGCAGAATCTGCATAAAAACGTAACAAGGCCGCAACAATGACAAGAGATTCGAAACCAAAGCCGAAGCTGCCTGTGCAGCAGCTGGCAATTCTAGGTAAGCATCCCTGGGGGTGTCGAGATGGACAAGCCGATGGTCAAAGAGACATACAAGCCGCCTTATTTGTCTTATCTGGTGCATCGTGGCTGCAAATTCAGCGAATAATGAATACAATTCATTGTGCTAACTGCTTGAAATCCAGCCGTCGCCAGATTTGCAGAGCCTTTGGCCTACACCTCCGTCTGGCCCTATCTCCCTGAGATGATCCGGGGTTTCGGTGTCAAGCGTGACCAAGTGGCAAAATGGGCCGGTGTCACATCCTCCGTCTTCTCCGTCTGTCAAAGTATCACAGCCGTCCCATGGGGCAAGGCTTCAGACAAGTTTGGCAGAAAGCCTGTGCTCATCTATGGACTCATCAGCACCATGATTTGCTTCATCATATGGGGCTTGTCAACGAGTCTCACCATGGCCATTACTGTTAGAGCAATCATGGGCGGTGGCAACGGCAATGGTTAGTTTTATATCTCTTGCTTAATCTCTCGTCTTTTTCCAAATTGAAGCGCTGACATGTGGTGTTTCTTCCCCTACGTATAGTTGGCATCATTAGAACGATGGTGGCTGAAATGGTCACTGAAAAGGAGCTCCAGCCGAGAGCCTTCTCCATCATGCCTCTGGTCTGGTCTCTTGGATCCGTCGTCGGGCCCGCCTTTGGAGGGTTCTTTGCTCAACCAGCCAAGCAGTTTCCCGGCGTCTTCGGCGACATAGAGCTCTTTAAGAAATTCCCCTACCTTTTACCAAATCTCCTGGCTACTGTTTTCTTCCTCATCTCTGCTGCCAGCGCGACCTTTTTCCTGAAGGAAACGCTGGCCGACAAGAAGGAACACAAGGACTGGGGACTCTTGGTTGGGGAACGCCTCACGCGACTTATTCGCCGGAAGCCGCAGGTCATTTCTCAGCGCCGCATGTCCTTTGTCGACGGAGAGGCTACTGCACCGCTCGTTCCGAGCAGAGTGACGCCCAAGAAAGCCACCACGCCAAAGCATCCCCCTACTGGAATGAAGGAGGTGTTTTCCCGCCAAACCACGATCAATCTGATTTCATACACCTTTTTGGCTTTCCACTCGGTTGCCTATGACCAAAACATCACCGTCTTTTTGGATTACCCCGTCATTCCTCGAACTCCTGAGAATACAAAGTTCCCCTTTTACTTTACTGGTGGCTTTGGACTTAGCTCAGGTACCATTGGAACACTCTTCACCATCTACGGCATTACTTGCGGATTAATCCAGTTCCTTATTTATCCGCCAATGGTTAACCGCTATGGTGTTTTGAACTGCTTCAAAGTAGTTTGTAAGTCTTGCTACAGGCTACCACTTTCTCCCACTGCATTGAATGCTAACTGGATGTAGCTGTCTTGACGCCATTCGTCTACCTCATCACCCCCTACACCTCTCTGCTCCCCACCCCTGCGACGCGGTTTGCCGCCATCCTCACGGTCATGATGATCAAGGCTTTTGCCATCATCATCGCTTTTCCCTCCACGACCATCCTCCTCACCAACTCTGCCACGTCCCTTCGCATCCTTGGCACACTTAACGGGTTTGCCACCATGTTCAGTGGCCTTGGACGAGCTGTCGGCCCTGCCTCCACTGGATGGGCGTTCTCCTGGGGTGTCGAGCACGGTTACATCGTCTCAGCGTACTTCTTCCTGGGCATCATCTCCGCTATTGGTGCCATCCCCGTCTTCATGATCGTGGAAGGACAGGGACCCACAGCGTCGGCGGATAACAGCGACAATGAAGACAATGAAGACAACGCAGTCTTACTCGGAGATGAAAGCCCCGTAGACGACTATGAGGATGCCACAGATGACGAGGCTACTGCAGCATCTCCTCTCCTCGGCAGAAACCGGGGCAGCTCCTACAAAACTACGAGCACCGCAAACAATTAAAAAAAAATGTATTGAAAAATGAACATATATGGCGCATGCATGAACGTGTACGCGCGCTGTCGAGAAAAGACGTACGATGAAGAGAGATTAAAAAAAAGGAGGATGGGATCAACGTGGCAATCGGTTTCTGGGGGGGGGGCGAGGAAGATCCTGCCACACCATACGTGATGGATTTGTTGGACGCTGGATATACACACGTGTTGCACTGGGATTTTGCATCTGCACTGGCGTTGGGGGAAATGATACTCCTGTAGTAAAAATGATATTTCGCTCATGAAACCAAAAACCCTTGACTGCAGAATGATCTGCAAAGATGGGAAAATAGGGGTCCTGTCTTCATGTTGTCTGCGTCTTCGTTGTGTTCCCCCTCTGCTCCTTATGACGTATGAAGTAGACGCTTGCAAATGACCTGTCGGCCTCCATGGATGGATTCCCCCCTCATGCAGGAATCCCAGGCCTAGGAGCTGCATGGAGAGACTAGAGATGCCCGGGATAGCTTAGCACTTGTGTCCTTTCGGCGGCATCTCACCGACTTAACCGAGCCCGTTGTTAACGCTTCACCCGAACGGCACACACAAAGATGACAAGGATTTTCATGGAAATTATATTATTTTTACATTTTATTTATTCTCCCCAAAAACACCCTTTCCGACAGTGTGAATCAGGACAGTAGCCAGTACTGTTCAAAATGCTTGGATGCTACAACAGAGTTATAAGATGTAGATGAAGAAAACAACAACAAAAGATCTATACACATATCCTTTTAGACAGGCAAAAAAAGCAACAACGAAAACAAGATTTCATATCGTTCACACCATTTTTTATACAAAAAAACCAAAACCAAAAACAAAAAACTCCAGTATCTTTCTCCCAGGGTCTACTATCATGTCATGTTTTTCTTTTCTCGTCTTTTTTTTCAGTCCGGATGAACAAAGGAAAAATATATCATAGTGTCGTCTGTACGCGTGAACACACGCCAGGGTGGATATCAAATATATGTATATCGTAATAAAAAAAAAACAATACAACAAATAAAAAACACACGTCAAAAAACAGATAAACTGGTGTTTCGTGAGGGTCATTAGTAATGATATGAAGGGAGTACATGGGCCGGGAATCCCTCTCTGTCGTGCCACTCCCACTCGTCGTGGTTGGAGGGATATCGTGTATAAGGCTGAGGTGCTTCGATGGTGCGGTAGTCTTGAGCCTCAGCGTGGTGCCACTCGGTGCTGGGCCATACCGTGTCGGAGGTGTTGCCGCCGTTGTTATTGTTACTGTTGTTATAATAATGATAATTGTTCATATGGGCCGGGCCATCATCCAGGCTGGCGTAACCAGTCATGGCGGGAGGATGGTCCTCGTGGATGAAGCGCTCAAGGTCGGCCTCCATGTCACGCAGCCGCAAATGTTCTTTCCCAACCCATTCATCGATGATCTCGGCAATCTGACGGAAGCCCTCTGTATGGCCGCCTTGGTGTCGCGCTGTGATGCCACAAACGATGAAGAGAAAGCTGTGAATCATCTCGTGTAAGAAGGTGGAAATGAGAAGCCGGCGGTTGTATTTAGTGTCTTTGAGAATTGGCGACGATAGCACAATGAGCGTCTCATAGCCACCCAGACGAACGCTGCGGCGTAGGGCGGTAGTACCGACGATGTGGCTCTCGTATTGTGCGCTGGCAGGATGGCTCCAGTCCCAAGTGACCCTCTGGGTCAACTTGTTGGCGAAGAAGAGTTCGTTGGCGGCCGAGAAAATGCTCCGGAGGGCGTCGTTGTCCAAGGGGAAGTCGGCCTCCCTGGACTTGGGGTTGATGAGGGCCTTGAGGATGCGGCCGTGCTGCGAGTCGCGATGCCTCCACCGGCGAATGTTGGCAACATGGCGCCGCACCAGCCGGGCAGCGGCAAGATCGCTCAGCAGCGGTGGGTGATGGTGATGGTCACAGTCACCCTCTTGGTCACAGGGGGGCTCGACGGCAGACGTGTCCGACGAGATGGACAGGCCGGACTGGGTGCGTTCCATGGGAGCAGAAGCAGACATAAAGGACGGGCCGAGATGCGGCGGCGGCGGAGGGAACCCGGCTCGGTGGTCCGACTGTGGGGGCGGCGTCGGGGGCGGAGACGGCTCATGCTCCCGGATCACGAGAAAGGCGAGGTTCTTGACGTGGATGGAGGAGGCATCGGGCATGGCAGCGTCGCCGGAACGCTTGTGCTCGCAGCCGGCGGCGTGATGGCCCTTGCCATGGTAGCCGATGACGCGGCCCCAGTCGTCCAGCCGCGGCCTCTTGGTGATGCCGTAACAGCCCGCATTGCTGCAGGCAGACGCGGTTCCGTCTGCATACTCGTAGCCCCTTCGCTTGCCATTGGAACCGAGAGCCTCAGAGCCGTTGGAGTAGCTGCCGCGCTTGATGTAAGCCGCCACCTGGCCAGCGGTGGACGAGGCGGCAGCGTCACCAAGCGGATTTCCCCCGCCTACCACCCAGAAGGCCATCGGACAGCATAAGCTCCAGTCCACCAGATGGCAAAGTATTGGCTGATGTGGTCGGAGCCTGTTGGTGATGAGGCGATTTGCTCCGCTGGACAGCCGGCGCGATGCAAGATGCTGCTTCGTTTCGTGTCAACCCTCTTTCTTTGTTTCACTCGACGTCTCTTTAGGGGGCTTCTTTCTTTGTCTCTTGTGCTGAATGGGAGGGCAGTTGAGTGGGCTCTGGTGGGAATTGGAGGTTGGACGGGAACGAGTTTGTGAGTTGGCAAGTCTGAGTTGGCCTCGCAAAAGGTGGCACCAGAAACAAACCGCCGTCGGTGTGGACGCAACAAGGGAGGGACTGGGGGGGTAAGATGAATACCTCAAGTACAGCCTGGAATTCACCTCCCGGCTGCCATTAAGAACTGCCGAGGGAGAGATTGAAGGCAGAAACCGCCAAAGGGGCAAATGGAAAAGAAGAAGAGGAAGAGAAAGAGAAGGGAGAGAAAAAAAAGAGAAAAAAAGCGGTTAACCAGAAATGCTCTACAATGCTGAGAAAGCGAGAGGCGCAGGGGGGGGAAGCAGAAAAAAAAAGTGTGACAGGGAATCGCCAGTCATGCAGCAAGCTGCGAAGGGGTCCTGGGTCTTGTGTCGAGGCGACTGCACGCCAAAGCCAGCCGGGGACGGACACGACTTGATCATCGCCTCGCTGGCTCTTTTATGCCAGCCAGCGTGGACAGGCGTGATATGCGGGTTTGTGCGTGTGCGTGTGGTAAAACGACTATGTGCGCATGAGTGTGTGGCGTGGCGTGCGTGAGTGCGTCTTGGTCTGGTCTGGTCTGTCGAGGGGGTAGGTATGTAATATTACGGAATGGATATTAATTGCGAGAAAGGCGGATGATGATGATGCAATCGCTGCCTCTTTTGCTTGTTCTGCAGCTCGGGACGGGCATTGATTGATTTTGATTGTCCAAGTGATTTGATTGATTGATTGATTGATTGATTGATTGAATGGGGGTGGGGAATTGAAGATGTAGAGACAGAGAGAGCAGAGAGGAATGGAGGGAGAAAAGAGGGAGACGAGACGGGACGAGACGAGACGAGAGACGCCCAACTGTTCATCTTCATGTTCATGTACGATGTCTGTCTTCGCAGTTGAGTTGGCACCAATACGAGGCCAAGAGCCCATCAGCTCGCGGGACTCGGAGGTTTCTGTTCTGCCAATAATCAACTTCTATTTACGAGTACTACTGCCATATTACCGGTCTGAAGAATCAATCACTTCTCGCTCGACGCTGGCTGGCTCATCGAATTCTCTTACCACACACCTCCTACTCCTGCTACTGCTGCTAATATACACCTACTAATAGAATCAAATCCAATGCCTGTTCCCTCTGCGCCCCCACACTGGGACGATCAGTGAGGCATGGCCAAATCATCCGATCCAGGGCTGTCCGGCCTAGCTCGCGATGCTCGTCCTCTAACACGGCCGGAGATTCAAACCGCACTCCCACGCCATTGGATGCTTCATGCTTCTTCTCATGCTTGCTCTGAACCGAGCATTGACTAACTGGCACGATAACTCTCCGTGCAACTCTCCGTCGCCTCTCGCTGTGACCCTCTCGCTCTCTCTCTCTCTCTCCATCTCCTCTTTCGTCTTCTCATCCTATCATCATTATCAAATCTCATCCTTCATACAGTACATACTCACCCCCTCTCTCTTCTTCTGTCATCTTTGATTCCCTCCCCCCTCCTCGCTGGCAACTCTCCCGCTATCCTGTCCTCGCCGAGACTCACCGGATGGCTCCTCTTGCCCCTCCTCCTCCCCTCATCTGCTCTGATCCCTGCAGCTTCTCTCTCTCTCGAGAGAGAGAGAAAAAACATCCCCGTCCCAAAGGGCCCGCTGCTGGTACAATCCACGCCCTGTGGACAGACGCCCATTGGGCCGTCCAGCGGTGTATGCAGCATGCAGCATGCAGCATGCACCAGACATGCGCCCAGGTTCCAGGCCTCTGTGCGGCGATTTCTGAGAACAGCACAGCGACCGACCGTTTTTATCGCTTCATTTTCTGGACTGATGGAGTCTCTGGAGGGCGCTGCCCATGCCCATGGCGTCTCTGAAATCCGGAACCCGGATGCTTGGCAGAGCCAGCTAAAATAAGCCGTGTCATTTCTGCTTTTTGCTATACCGAGTAATAGTTGAGATCTCTATCTAAAGATTTACTGGATACGAGGCTCGCTCCAGTCATCTGCCACTACCAGTGTTTGCAAACTCTCTGCTCACGTCTGTGTAGGCGATTCGACTACATACTACGAATGCATGAAGCCATCCGGATGCCCGTGATTACATGTACCCTGATGGGTGCGAGACGAGGTCGAGAGAAAGATGGTGGTGAGGCACAAGCAGGCAGTGAGCCGCCTCCCTACCTAAGGTAGGACGACTACCGCAACACCAAGGTTCCATCTTCTGCACGAGCAACTGACGAGCAGAAACGACGCACATACAAAAAAAAAAGCACATAATGCGTTACTCCCACAACCTCAACTGCCACTACCAGCCGTTGGTCCTGCTTAGCGCCTCTCTCGTTCTGCACAATGGTGGAGGTGGCGGCTGCAGCAGCGCGCTGGCACAGAGATCCTTGCTCGTGCTATTCCCATGTCCTGCACATGGATTGACCTCTCACTCTCTCGGCCGCCCTCTGCACTGCAAGCTCCTCGTCCTGCCTGTGTCTCAGAAGATTGCCGGCAGTCGACGCCAGGCTACCGATGCAAGAGGTCTTGGGTCTCGTGTCAGATGACTGACTCTGGACGCCAAAATCCAACATCATCCTAGGACTCCAGCTGGTTTTCCAAAGGGGGCGGGCGTCCCGGGGCTGCTGCTACTAACATTTGATTGTAATTGAGCTGTTCTATTCTGTTCTGTACGTGTTGCTCTCTCTTCACCGCGGTACTACATACTCGGGCGAGCACATGGTTCGTCCAGCCACACAGGCACGGCGATTTGCTCCTCGTGCCGTCGCCTCTCCAGACCGATTTGTCCAACAAAACAAGTCCAGCACCGGGCCACGTCGTCATTGGACATTGATGTGCCTCAAGCACCCCCCCATCATTGGCTGCCTTGTTGTCTCCTCGCCCACTGCTGGCGGTCCTTGAGGGAATTCGGCCTTTAACCTTGTAAAGAAAAAGAAAGAAAAAGAAAGAAAAAAGGTGGCATCACGCCGTGGTGAGTAGCACACATGGGAAGGGAAAAAAGAGCAAGGCAGGGTAACCTAGTTTATGCAGGCAGTCGAGCCAGTCCCAATGCATGCTTGCGGTGAAGCGGGAAGAGAGAGTACTCGTAAAGAAGAAAAATTCTTGTTGAGAGCGATACAACGTACAAGGGGCGAGGGCGGCTTGGATGCAGAAGAAACCTCCAATCCTGGCCCATCGCCAATCCTTCGGTTGTTGGTGATGAGTTGCCGCGTCTTTCGCCTCATTGGCTCGCTCGCCTCTTTTCTGTCGCCGCCACCTGGGACTTATTGGTAGTCTGCGTACGAGGCGCAGATTCGCCGTCCTATCAAACATCATTCCATCCAATCTAGCACGAATCACCGCGTGGAGAGTAGACAAGAGGCATATGTAATGTACGAGATAGCGTCGCAGCAGCAGATTCATGCTTCCAAAGGGGTCTGGATTGCTATTAGTTCAAGACTTGGCCATGGCCATCACTGGTCATTTGATCGCCGCCTTTTTGATTAATACATATTGGTCGGCCGTTATGATATTATGTAAAGCTACTGGGTAGGTAGTAGTCAATCTCTTCCCTTCCGTTGGACGGGTGGCCAAGTGTCGTGATGATCCTCCCCCGTCCACCCAATTTCCCCTCATAACGCAATGCAAAAATAAACCTGTTATAGCCGCTTTGTAGGTAGAATACCTTTGACCAGTCGTAATCCTTCATTATTCCCCTAGCCCACCATGCCCAAACGTATTCATGAATCTAACCTCGTCTGCCTGCCGATCCAGGGCCTCGCGCATCTGCTCTGCATAGCGCTGCCTCTCCTCTTCCTCGGCCGCTGTGCCAAAGTCCGGCTCCTCGTCAAAGTCCTTGGATTGATAGAGTGGCGTCGGCGTGAAGCTAACGAGCCCCAGCCTCTCGCCCGTCCAGAACAAGACGTTATCATCATTGGGCCGATCCGGACCCTCCCTCGACTTTGTGGACACGATTTTCCGCGCCAGCTCGCCAGCTGCACTCCTTGAGGCGAATAGCGATGGGGCATCGTCGCCCTCGCAGTGGCCAATCCTCAGCCGGCGGCATTCTGTCAAGCCGTCCCTCTCAAACCATTTGATGGAGCCGGCTCCATCTGAAAAGACAATCTTGGTGCCGTGGTTGGCCACTGACAGGATGGAGGCAGACGCGGCGGTTTGCCTATTCTTCATGGTGGAGTTCTGCATCATCTCACGACCGACTGGATCTGCAACGGCCTGGGCGAGACCAAAGATCTCGAGGGAACCCTTTGACTTATATGTTCCCCCCGCAACAAGTGTCCAGCCCTCGCCGTTTGCCTTGGATTTTGTGACCTGCTCTGTGCTGAGCTCGCCGTGCCGTCGTACTTCGCTATCTAGCGATGAGAATGGGTGAGGCATTGCTGCCATGCTGTTGATCGTAGCCCCCGAGTAAATGGAGTCCATGATTACGGGAAACTTGCGCCGATCATAGTGCAGAATGTTTGAAAATCTGCCGCCCACGTAAATGTCGTTTGATACAAGGTCAGGCGATCCGCGTAGGGGCAGATGTATAATGCTGACGGGCGTGGGTTGAGAAAGAGACGCGTATGGGAGCAGCGGCGTCGGGTCGAATATTGATTTAAAGATGTCGTTTTGATCCACCTGCTCTACGGCCGCCTGTGTTACCCTGGCTCTTGCACGGAAATCGTGCAAATGAATCCCAAGAGATGTTCCAACCGTCAGAGGAACATCGTTTTGAATCTTTGAAAGAGCCGTGATGGACCATTCGAACGATTCGCGGCTCACGACTTCTAGCCGTTCGAGGTCGATTTCGATCAAATCTGCAACTTGCCGTCAGCATCCCGGAAAGATTGCCTGCTTGTTGGGGGGGTGTTCTGGTTTTACTCACGGCTTTGTACAGCAAAATATGCACGATGTCTATGGTTGTCTACGCTAACGCATTCCGTAACCCCTGTATCAACTCTCTTGGATCGTCGAGTGTTTATACTTCCAGGACCATCGATGAAAAGAATGTCGGATTTGCTGGTTGCTAGGATAGAGCCGGCCTTGCCCCGAGTTCCTTTGACGTCCCACAGACAGATGGAGCCGTCGTCGAGCGGCGATACGGCAAGCATTGCGCCTACGCCATCGTTTCCGTCGTATGGGTAATAGAGCTCCAGTCCACGAGCCTCCATCATGGCCTCGTACCCTCGGTCGCGGATTCGGGGGGTTTGCAGCCAGTTGACACAAGTCGGCCCATTCCGTTGTATATACTCGCTGTACCAGGAGACTCGCTCGTTGGGGAATGTCGGATCCCAGTTTGCCATATCCTGGAGCTCCTGCCATCGCTGGCTCCTCCGTTGCGGCTTGCCCGGCTCATCGCTGTTCTTCTCTCCATCCACGATGGTCTTTTGGCCATCAGCGCTGGTGCTTCCGGAGGCCTCTAGGTCCCCCAATGCCGCCGTTCCATCCCGGGATTGGTCTTCGGATTCGCTGGAAGAGAAAAGTCGACGACGGTTCTTGAGGTGCTGGTACCACGGCGATTCTTCGAAGCAGCGACGCTTCCACAGCTCATCGTCGAGGCAGAGCTTCTGCAGCTTCCGCGATACAAGCTGCAATCTGGTGATGTGCAAGGGATCCAGATCTGATGGCAAACAAAGATCGAGTCAGTTGAGCACAGGCCTCGCCTTTTTTATCCCCAGTCTACGAAGACGACAAGATAGTGGAGGGGCGAGTGGATCTCTTACAGCTAAGAATCTGGAGCACGATCTCATCTGGAAGCTCGTCCCAACGCGACGACCGACCGGACGAAGCCATGGCAAATGCCTCCGAGGCCAGCCTCAATGTTGCCTACAGGGGGCAAGGGAGGGAGAGCAAAACGCCAGGCTGGCCGAGATGGGGTTTTTGACGTCGCTGATGGGGACCCGAGATGGAACAGAGGAGCCGGAGGTTGGACTGGATGGCAAAGAGGTCGGGCTGGAAGATCTCTCAAGCGTGATTTAACAGGGCCTAGGGACCTGCCCGTGCCGTCCTCGCTAGTGTGTAAGAGAGTGACAAACTCCTACAGTAGCAGCAGGCTCCGTAATATATCGCGTAAGACCAATAGCAAGGGTTCGGTTCCATACCTCGGGTGCCGAGTTAGCAGCGGGCTTGATTGGGGGAACAGGTAGAGCTTCGCTGGGGAATGCCTTGTTGGTCAACGGGCGGCTGGGGGATTGATTGGCTCGCGGGACGGATAAGGTAAAAGGGGCTGGGCTCCATGTTTTAGCTCGAGTAGAAGCCGTAGGACTAGGCACTAGCATCAGATCCCAGCTCAAGCCATCTGAATCCCGTCGGCCCAATGGTAACACATCGATCAACTAATACGATCCGGCAGTTGCAGGCATCGCCAACAGGGCATGCAGGACACCAATGAACATGTCAATTGTTCGTGGTGATGCCTTGTTCCCTGTGGGAGGAAATGGTTCCATCGTGGAGCGTTCTATTTCGACCATCTTTGTACCGCGTTTGATAATTGGCGATACCCTGTTCTACTAGACGTGCCCCAATGCAGCGATTGTGTCCTCCAGCCAACTCCGCAGATGTACCAAAGCCATCTCTCTGATATAGAGAACATTCCCCATTGGCCTGTGTGTCAGGATGGGGTCGCTGGATCTTTGGTAAGGCTGAGTCAAAGAGACCCAACGTGTGGTACCAGCAGCCACACCATTACTCCACCCGGAAAATAGCAGTAGCATCATCTTCACGAACGCCTCAATGCAGCCAGAGACTCTTTTTCGAATCAAGCATCATCAATCACAAGATGTAGGCGAGTGTCACGGAGGCATCAATTGCAACAGTTGCGGGAACAAGAGAAATAGTTTAACCCCAACGCAAGTCTAGCAATACAAATCGTCGTCTAATGTCTAGATGCTTGACGCAATGGGCTAATGTAAATGCGGGCATCAAAGAAGACGCGTAGCGCGTTGGAAATTCAGACAAACCAAGGCAGACGATCAGTAACAGTAAATGCGTCTGTTGTAAACAAACAGGAGCTGATTGGGGAAGCAGACCTATTAGGGCTTTTCGCCTGAATTTCTGCCTTGCCCACAACGCTCTCCTCCCTCTGCCAGCTGGCGGGCTCGCACTGATTCCCCCCCTCGACACCAACCCTCGGGGACTCTTCCTTCTCCTCCACCCCAAACCAACTTGACCAATTCATCCATCTCCGCACCCAATTCACTCGGCCTCGCGCTGATAATCCTCATCCAAGAGGCGTGCACGTGATTATAACTCATCTTTCTTTTCCTGATATTGAGCTTGGACTCTGATTCTTTATTCCTTCCATCCTTCTTCCATCATCACCGCAACTCGATATATGCTAGTGATCTCATCAGGCATCATCAAGCATTCTGCACTTCACAGATTAGCAGAGCACTTCTATCAAAGCCATCGGCAACTCTTCAGGCTCTTGCATCTACTCTATCTCTAGGAGTGGGTTCCAAGTTGCGAGCCATTTGCCTTCAACTCTCTCCTCTTCTGGGGGCAGAAAAACATCTCAATCATCAACTTCAGAGGAAAATATCTCGAGAAAGGACCAAAAGCATCGAGAAAGAATCACTCTAGAAGTTGTCGAATCAATCATCTCAACATGCCTAACTTTGGCGAGGTATGCTCCCTCCTTGACCACTCATCTCCGCCATCGCGATACTAACTTCAAAAAAAAAGACAACCATTCCAAAATATGGATGGAGCAAGCCGACCATCATTCAAATTCCTACTGCTTATCAGCAATACGTAGCAAGGAATCAATCTCGAGAGGACCCTTTCCTTGCTTGCGCTAGGAATGAAATTCCGCCTCCTGATGGCTCCCCTTATGATGACCAGAATGCTCAATCTTATGTTCTGGAACATCCATCTCGCTCTCAATGGAGCATGGGACGCAACCTTACTCATCCTAAGCCTCCTACCAAAGCGGATGGAGATGAAGCACGCTCTGAGTGGGAGACCGTCGTTGGCGATGACGAAGGCGACAGCCAAATGGCCAATGCACCGACCGCCGGGGTTACATTGAAGAGCCTAGGTCTCGTCCCTGAGTCTGACGATGACGCGAATGATGATGATTCCAATGATGGTGATGCCCGAGATGTCAAGGGCAAAGGAAAGAAGCCACCCTTCTCGAGACCTGGTACTCCATTTGATGCATTCGGCTTTTCCAAGAGCCCAGAAATACCTGAACCACGATCTCTTAGAATGGACATGGAGGCGAGCACCCACCCATCCGGCGTCTACTGCGGACATACTGGATTCGTCAGACAGCCTGTCCATGGAGGCCCAAGCCAGACTGCAGGTCCATCTCGCGCAAGAAATGGACTACTCGGTGCCTTCCCCGTCAACTCCAAGACTTCGAGCGACGAGAGTACTGATCGTTTCAAATACGATGGAGAGGCTTACTCGACCTTTTTGCAACCTTCCAGCACAAGGGAAACTAAAACCTCAAAGCGTCGGCCTACAGGCATGTTCGAAGACCAAGGTTTCACCCTACGAACCAAAGTAGACCGAGGAGGAAATGACACCACTTTCTATAATCCGACCGCCGTTCAATCGACCTAGAAGGTCAATGACGAGGTGCGAATTCCCGTTGATAGGGCTCAGAAGGCTCGTTACCAGCCCTACGTCCAACAGGACTCTGAGGCCGTCGTCGAGGAAGAAGATGATGATGAGTGCTGGCCGCGAGTTTGCAAAGACGCTGGCACAGAGGCTGATTGGCAAACTGTCACTACCGGGCCAGTTTGCAAGATGCAAAATCAATCCGACCTCAATCTCATCAAAGGTACTGGCAGCAGCCTTGCCGATGTCTCCGATATTATGGAGGAACAACCCACCCCCATCGAGCACCGTAGAGCTCCTGGTATAATCTCGCACCAACGCAATCGATCCATCCACCGTGCTGAGGGATTCTTCACCGAAGACCCCGCATGGACTACTCCTCGCATCAGAAATGCTCGTGGAGTTCCTAATGCTGGTCGTCGTCGTCAGCAAATCTTTGAAGAGCCGATCCGTCCCGCTGCCCGGCGATTGTCGAATCCCTTCAAGACTCCCCCAGACTGGAAAACTTCAGCCAGAGTCGTAGAGCTAGACGACGATGAGGAGAAAGAAGATTCGAAGCAAACTGTCCAAGGACGGGTAATTGCTCCTCCTCTGACGCGTAACGACTCTACCGAGACCGTTTGGCCGGCAGTCCCTCGTCGTAACGAAACGGTGAACGAGTTCGACCAGGCTTTCTGCGAAACTCAGATTGGCGATACGACTCTGCCGAGTGATGATTCCGCCAACGTCTTCTCTCGTCTCCCGTTCGATTTAATCGATTTGGAAGAAGCTGCCAAATGCTACGGCTCTCAGAGATATCGCAACGCGGAGGCGGCTAACTCTTTTGCTGAGCGAGCAAGATTTGGACCTCTCTGGTCTGGAAGCTCTCCCGAGGCTGGCCCATCCTCTTCCGGTGCTTACCGTTTCGGTGGCTCTGACAATCCCTCTGTGGAACGTCCCTCTACCGCGGTGTTTCGCGATCAAGTGGCTCATAGCCGTCCCACTGGTAAGTTGGCCCTTGAGTAAAGGAAAAATGAAAGATGATCTTGCTAACACTTGGCGGCTCCAGCTGAGTTTGACTTTATCGACAACACTCCAACCCCGTCGTCGGCTATTCTAGGCTCACTCAGATCGAAACTAGGTCTACGACCAAAGCCGCCAGCTGAAGAAAGCCGCGCTGGACATTTCCGATCCGCAGCTGCCTTGGGAGCTAAATGCCTTCGAATCAAGGCTCCCCCTCCTGAAACTGAGAATGACCAACAATGGGCTACCAGAAACGAAACGGGAGGCGTGCTTACCCCCTCTGAGGCCGACCTGATTGAATCTGCTCGGGGAGAAATCATGGAACGTCGCCGATGCCCTGAAGAAACGGAGCGCAAACGCAGAATCTTGTTCATTTGCATCATGGCTTCTTCCATTGTTTTCCCTCTGATTGGCCTTCTTGCTTTGATTGGCAGATTCGATTCCACCGTCTGCTGGTATGCTCTTGGCGAGACGCAGGGCTTCAGCAAAGAGCAGCGCGGCATGCTCTTGCAGCAGCTCCTGGTCGAGATCTTTGTCTATACGATTGTCATTGTCTTTACGACTCTTCATTTTTCAGGCAAACTCTGAGCGCGGACATGGTCATTTCGGGCCTCCTTCTTCTTTCAGGCCTCATCTCACAGCACACGAGACTATGATCTCCAGCTTTTTTTGTTTTTTTCGGGCCATATTTCACGGCGGACATGATAATACTCCCATACGTGCTCTTTCGGTTTTCGGGACTCATCTCACACCATACAAGACGATGATCTCAGTCTTTCTTGTTTCTCCGGGCCAATTTTCACGGCAGAGATGATGATAATATCGCGCACGCTCTTTCGTTTTTCGGGCCTCGTCTGACAAGAGACAAGATGGCAATGTCATATTCCTTTCGTTTTTACAGGGCGCAATTACATCAGGCAAGATGTCTATCTTGCGCTTTTTCGTTCTTCAGGCCATATCCTACAGCAGACAAGATGGCCATCTTTGAGCTTGTTTTTCAAGCCGCATCTCTTAAGAGAGACGTGACGGCCATATTATGCTTGCTCATTACCCAAGCTTTGCCTCACGGCAGACATGGTCATGCAATGCTTTGTTCGGTTATCATTTTCAGGGAAATTGCCATTTCTTGCTTCTTTTTCTAGGCTAAAGGAGATTTTTGCTTTTTAAATACTGGTGCTCGGTTGGGAGATGGACAGTTCTGCTTAGGATTCAGGTCATACTTGACGAGATACGGAGAAAATTTCGAGGAACCAAACGTTTAGTCACTGTTGTTATGTAGGCAAACCAAATTGATCACATTTGCACTGAAATGATGGCGATGATCTGTAGGGATGTTCTTGATTACAACCGATACAAGGCAATACCGCGTGAGTGTCACGGAAAGATAAAAGACTCTAGGATGTCATAATTTATTTGGCCAAGGCCTAGGACTGAAGCCTTTCCATTTCATGCCAAAGCTCATGTTTTTCTGACCCATTTCGTCACGAAGATCCGGCTCAGAAATACTGGATGCCATCGGCTCTACGGCATGCCAGTATAGATTCCGTTGGCTAGCTATTTCTTGCTGCCACCTCCAGACTGGGACTGCGAAGAGGAGTTTCCACTAGGCGAAGTGTATGTGGAGCTTCCGGCGCCGTCGTTGTAGTAGGTGCTTCCATTGGGGTTGGAGTAATAGTAAGAGCCGTCCCTAGTCTTCAGGTCAGAACAGAATCAGGGGTGAATCTAGAAGCGGTAGATATTACTGGTTGGAATAGTGATAGGAGTTGGAGTTGGAAGCGCCGCTACCGTAGTCACGAGCGCAATAGTGGTTGCCCTTGGAGAATCTAGTTAGAGAAGAACATTCCGAAAGAATAAAAAAAAACTGGAGCTTTCGGGTTTAGTTATGTACCTGGCTATTGGTGCCGGAGCTCTTGTAAGTGTAGTCAGGCATGTTGCTGAGTGGTTGTGGGCAGACTAGGTGGATGGGGTTGTGGATGGAAGTTGGAGGAGGAATGTGGAAAAGAGAGTAAGAAGTTGCGAAGCCATGGCCATGCGGATAAAGGGCGGTCAGCGCCCCTCGGATAAACCACTCTCAGTCAGTCAAGTACTAGGTAAGCTTTGAGACAAAGTTGCGTTGGTACAACAACGTGTTGGTTCCTCTGTACGAGGTAAGGTACGATCTAGGCCCGGGGCTCGCGCCTTTTGTCGAGGAGAGCGGGGTCGAAAGAAGCTCTATGCTTAATACTGTGATGCTGGGGAAGTCCTAGATAGTTGAACGAATTGAGCATTGGATTTGTGTCTGGGAAGGCCAATTCCACCTGGTGTACAATATGAAGAGACAAATTTTAAGGGTTTTCATCGCAATTCCGAGTTTCAACCACTGTTTCTGAATCCAATCCATCATACATCTTGCAAGAGGCCGAGGAGAGAGTGGCCAAGGAAGAAGCTCGGGATTGATAAGCATGAGCAACCAAGCAGTTTGGTGATCAATACCAAGCAAACCAGAAACTCCCAAAGGCCACCATCTCGTAAGAAAAATAAACGGACAAAGTTGCCTCAAACCAAGTGCCCGGTTTTCAAGCTCATCCTTCTAGCTGCGATCCAAGATCGGGGGCAGTGTCAAGTTAGAAGCCGCCCTGGATGTTGCTTTTTTGGAGGGGCTAAAACCCATGATGTCACGCCACACGCCGTTCTGTGTGTAATTGGCCCCTCCATGCCCCATAATTGATTGTTCAGAGGGAAACTTTGGGCGCGATGTTACAAATCGACTCTTTGATGGGATTTCTAAGGAGGAAAAAGACTTGATGCAGAGATCGAAACGAAGGATGCGAAGTATATAAACTCGTCTCCTGCTGCTTGCTAGGATAGGAATGATTTAGATTTTCAATTCAAACTTGTCCGATCTCAAACCAATACAAACAAAAGCCTTACCGTTCTATATCATATTGTAATTGATACTCTGCACCGCCATCCACACCAAACATACACCATGGTTGTTAAAGTCTTTGTGTATGCACCTCCCCCGCACTAATCAGCTCTTATCTCTTTTTCAATCTCCATGCTTTATAGCGCTAACTCGAATGAATCTACAGCACCGGTGCTACTGGCTACGTTGGAGGCACAGCCTTTGACTACATTTACAACGCTCACAAGGACAATGAGTACACTCTCCTTGTTCGCAGCGAAGCTCGCGCCCAGACCGTAAAGGCAAAATACCCAACAGCCAAGTTTGTCTACGGCTCTCTTGACGATGTCGATGTCATTGAACAGGCCGCTTCAGAGGCCGACGTTGTTGTCCGTAAGCTGTGAAAAACAAAGAAACAAAGTGATCTATGAGCATTGAGCTCACAATGCAATCTAGACACTGCAGACTCATCCGACCACATCGCTAGTGCTCAAGCAATCGCCAAAGGCCTGGAGAAGAGCCACACTGCCGAAAAGCCTGGATACTGGCTACACCTTTCCGGAACGGGCATCTTGACCTGGTACGATCATGTCAACGGCAGAGAAGGACAACCTCCTCTCCCCGAGCAGAAATATCACGATATCAACGACATTGAGCGCATCAAGACTTTGGACGACCGAGCCCACCACAGACTCATTGACAAGCTTGTTATCGGTTCCAATTCCGATGCTGTCAAGATTGCCATCCTCTGCCCGCCTCTCATCTACGGCAAGGGTTCTGGTGCTGGCAACACGCAGACCATTCAGATCCCCACCCTCGTGGACATGACTCTGAGCGAGGGATTCGCGCCCGTTGTTGGAGACGGCAAGAATGAGTGGGATTACGTCCACATTGACGACCTGGGCGACCTGTTTCTCAAGCTCTTCAACGCTACTCAAGACCCTTCAAAGAACGCCAACCCCGAGATCTTTGGCGCCAATGGCTACTTTTACTGCCCTTACGGCACGCTGAATTTCACAAGGATTGCCGAGCGGGCTGCGGAGGAGATTAAGAAGCAGGGGTACTTGGCTGATGTCCCGCTCAAGAGGGTGACTTTAGCTGAGCAGGCGAAGCTCAAGGGTTACCAGCCGGTAGCGCAATCGCTTGGCCGAAACTCCAAGGGCGTGGCTGAGAGAGCGTCCAAGTATCTTGGCTGGGCGCCGAAGCAAAGAGTTAGTGTGGAGGACGATGTGGCCGAGGTGGTGAGCCAGAGGGCGAAGCGATTGGGATTGTAGAGTGTGTTGGGTGATTGTTGATTGGTTGTGAAGAAGCTTAGAGACTCAAGATCATGGGTGTTTATTTGGTTGTCAAGAAAGGAACATGGTAGGAAAGACGCTTGTCAATTCAAGAGCATGAGTGTTTGGTTGGTTGTCGAGAAGGGAACATGGTTGTGAAGAGGCTTGGAGACTCAAGAGCATGATATAACGAATATAGACTCAGTACATGACATCTAGACTAGATTGTATGCATCTACACCGTATATAAAAACCCGGTAGCATAACTCGGGGGTTTTTCTTCATCAACATCTCGCCCCAGCAACGCCCCCATGAAAAATTTCCCTCGGCATGGCCCAAGTTGATTGGCTGCTGACCGTGTACCCTCATCATGTCCCAGATCATTGGTGGCTCAGCCTCTCAAGCGCGAAAAGAAAATTTCAACGAGAGCCTTTCCCAGACAGGCCTAGCGCGATAAGGGACCATGCCGTAAAAACTTATCGCTTGCCCCACCTTGCATGCACATTTGCTTGCTGTGGGAAAAAAGGAAAAAAAAAAAAAAAAAAAAGTTCGCAGCAAAAAAGTAAAGGCGGCAGAAATTCTTTGGCGGCCGGGCTCAGAAAATTTGGCGGCAAGTATTTCTTGCAAACCAACCCCACGTTTGCTCTCTTTTTTCTCCCTTTCCACCATATCCATCTCCTGCTTCGTCTCAGCCTTCACATCAGTTTGAAGGTTCTTTTTTCTTCTTCTTATCCTTCATAACCCTTAAAAAAATGGCGGACGAAGTTTATGACGGTGCCATCGGCATCGATCTGGGTGAGTTGCACACAAAATTATTTTTCTTTCTTCTTTTGCTTCTCGTCGATATGCCCCTCATCCATGTTGCTGGCAAACCGACGAGCGAATTGCGAGAGCATCAGAGGAAACTCTTCCTCTCTTCTCTCTTCAATGCAATCATAAACCATCTATTCAAGTTTTCAACTCTTCAAAACTAACATAATCTCTTCTCCAGGTACCACCTACTCTTGCGTTGCCACCTACGAGGGTAACAATGTCGAGATCATTGCCAACGAGCAGGGTTCCTTCACCACCCCCTCCTTCGTTTCCTTCACGGACAAGGAGCGTCTCATTGGTGAGGCCGCCAAGAACAATGCTGCCATGAACCCCATCAACACCGTCTTCGATGCCAAGTGAGTATTCCTCTCGCCATCTACAACAACTCTGCCGGAGTTTGGAGGCTGACAAAAATTTTCACCTCAAGGCGTCTGATCGGCCGTCGCTTCGATGACCCCACCGTCAAGAAGGATATCGAGTCTTGGCCCTTCAAGGTCATTGACGATGCTGGTAACCCCAAGATTGAGGTTGAGTACCTCGGCGAGAAGAAGAGCTTCTCCGCCCAGGAGATTTCCTCCATGGTCCTCCTCAAGGTACGCTTCCTCTCTACACTCGCCTAGTGACATCACTGAGGCAAGAAAATCTTCTGCTGTGGAACCAAATTCTAACATACGAAAACTACAGATGAAGGAGATTGCTGAGACCAAGCTCGGCAAGAAGGTTGAGAAGGCTGTCATCACTGTCCCCGCCTACTTCAACGACAACCAGCGTCAGGCTACCAAGGATGCTGGTGCCATTGCTGGCCTCAACGTCCTCCGTATCATCAACGAGCCCACCGCTGCTGCTATCGCCTATGGTCTGGGTGCTGGTAAGACTGACAAGGAGCGCAACGTCCTGATCTACGATCTTGGTGGTGGTACTTTCGATGTCTCCCTGCTCAACATCCAGGGTGGTGTCTTCACCGTCAAGGCTACCGCTGGTGACACCCACTTGGGTGGCCAGGACTTTGACACCAACCTGTTGGACCACTGCAAGAAGGAGTTCACCCGCAAGAGCAAGAAGGACCCCAGCGGCGACCCCCGTGCTCTCCGAAGACTCCGCACTGCTTGCGAGCGTGCCAAGCGTACCCTCTCCAGCGGTGCCCAGGCCACCATTGAGATTGACTCTCTCTTCGAGGGTGAGGACTTCACCATGACCATCACCCGTGCTCGTTTCGAGGAGCTCAACGCCAAGGCCTTTTCTGGCACTCTCGAGCCTGTTGCCCAGGTCCTCAAGGATGCCGCTATCGAGAAGAGCGCCGTCGAGGAGATTGTCCTGGTCGGTGGTTCTACCCGTATCCCCAAGATCCAGAAGCTTCTGTCCGAGTTCTTCGACGGCAAGAAGCTCGAGAAGAGCATCAACCCCGATGAGGCCGTTGCCTACGGTGCCGCCGTCCAGGCCGGTATCCTCTCCGGAAAGGCCACCTCCGCCGAGACCGCCGACCTTCTCCTGCTCGACGTTGTTCCCCTGTCTCTGGGTGTTGCCATGGAGGGTAACATCTTCGCTCCCGTCGTTACCCGTGGACAAACAGTGCCTTGCCTACGAAAGCGGTTAGTTTTTTACTTTTCTCTTCTGACTTCTCTCGTTCAACATCCCTGGATGTCGAAATGGCGCCAGTGTGCTGCATCCTTGCGATGTACATCTTGATGAGTACAAGCGTACAAGCGTACCTACTTCCACCATGGTGGTGGCAACGGAGGAAGGAGCTCACCATCTCGCTTTTTACGCCAATGGCGTGAGCTCTCGACCGAGGTGCAAGCGCGCCTGCCATCACCATGGTGGTGGCAACGAAGGAAGGAGCTCACCATCTCGCTTGTTACGCCAATGGTGTGAGCTCTCGACCGAGGCGCAAGCGCGCCTGCCATCACCATGGTGAAAATAACGCTGGAAGGCGCCCACAACCTCGCTTCTCACCGCCGACACAGAGTGCAAGCGCGCCTGCCGTCGCCGTCGTGGAAGCGATGCCGGAAGGACCTCACGCGATGATTTTTAACCCGGCAACGTCGCCGCCTTTCTCTCTTCTCTTCCCTCTTCTTTCTCAAGATCATCAACATCGTTGCCTCTCTGTCTTTGTTCTCTGGCCTTCCAAGACAGCTCGTTGTCGTTCGTTGTCGTCGTCATTACGCTCGCTCTTCTTTTCCGGTTCCTCATAGTCGTCGTCGTCAACTGCTCTGTCTCTCCCTCGTCACCATCCTGGTTTCACAAGACAATTTGTCGACATCGTTTGCGTCACCATGGCATCTCAAGACGCAATCGCTGACGTGATGCGTGAGCTCGTTTGGGACTGCCTCTCTGTACCCGTCCATAAGAATGGCAACTTCAACCTGGTGTTTGATTCCTTGGAAGCTTTCACCACTATCTTTGACGACGCTCGTCTCCAGTTCTGTCCACAGCTCTCAACTGCATTATTGTCATCTTCTCCTCCGACCATCGATTTTTTTCAGGAGTTGCCGACGGAATCCCATCGTCGTTGGGGAGTCTACGCGATCGTTATGGAAAAGAAGAATTGTCTCCCACTGCTCTATATTGGCTCTGGAACCCATGCCAAAGGTGGTGTCTCCGCTAGGCTTCGCCAGTATGAAATTTTCACCATCCACAGCATGCCCTATTACGTGCGTGCTGCTCGTCGCAACGGTTACTCAATCACTTCCAAAGGCTTGCTCGCGTGGACACCGGTTCTCCCATTACCGTCGTCAGTTCCTCGACGTCGGTTGCTAGTCGTCGCTCTTGAAGCTACGTTTACCTTTCTTTTCTGGTCGATGTACTCTGTCAACAAAGACTACAACATGGGCCAATGTTGCCCATGGCCTCGAGAGTCGTTTTCATATGGCGGTTTGGGCAGCCACAGTCCTCTCCTTGAAGGTATTGTCGGCAACCTTGAGTTGTCCCCAGAGCAATTGGAGCAACTTGCTCTCGATCTCAAAGAGAAGGCTCGGAAATGGAACAAGGAATATCGACAACTTCACCGCGAGGAACTCAAACAATATAATGCCTTTTATCATCGATTTGTCCTACGGCTCAGACCCGATTATCAAGAACGTCAACGTGCAGCCAATGTTCGTGCAAAGATGCTTTCTCGCCCCGCGATCATCCTCAATCAGAACCGCTATAGAGCTCGCGTGAGGGCGTCCAAACGCTTCCATTGCGCACTCTGTGGTTACACGTATTCGCAGCCCTATAGTCTTCGTCGGCACCTGGGATCGAGGCGTCATCGAGACAACGTTGCCAAGGAAGAGGCCGGCGTCGTCAAGGACTTGCGTTGCGAGTATTATGGATACTCTTGCTTCTACCTATGCCACATGAAGAGACACGAGGGTGGTGAGCGTCACAAGGCTAGAGTCGCCAAGGCCCAAGCTGAGGCCAAGGCTGCGCTCGACGCCGACGCTGATGGCAACGCCGATGCCATCGATGTCGACTCTCTCCAATAGCGTCGTCTCAACGCCTTCAGTTGCCGGCTCTGCTCTGTCGCCGTCGTTCTAGGCATCGTTTTCATGTCGTCGTTATCTTTGGGATCGTTTTTTATGTGGTTGCCATTTCTGGGATTGTTTTCATGTCGTCATTATTTCTGCGGGTCGCTTTATGTTGCCGCCCTCATTTCTTTTTGTTGCCGCGTTTATTTCTCGACATCGTTTTCATCTTGCTACTACAACTCAACCACTAATCACTCTAATAGAACCTTTACCACAATTGTCGACCAACAGCAAACGGTTCAGTTCCCCGTCTACCAAGGCGAACGCGTAAATTGTGAAGACAACACCTCTCTCGGTGAATTTACCCTGGCGCCAATACCGCCGATGCGTGCCGGCGAGCCCGTACTCGAGGTCATCTTCGAGGTCGATGCCAACGGTATTCTCAAGGTCACCGCCACTGAGAAGTCTTCTGGCCGCAGCGCCAACATTACCATTTCCAACTCTGTCGGCAAGCTGTCCACCGGCGAGATTGAGAAGATGATCAACGACGCTGAGGCTTTCAAGTCCAACGACGAGGCTTTCAGCAAGCGTTTCGAGGCTAAGCAGCAGCTCGAGTCCTACATTGGCCGTGTTGAGGAGATTGTCTCTGATCCTACCCTGTCCCTCAAGCTCAAGCGTGGCCAGAAGGAGAAGATTGAGTCCACCATCAGCGACGCCATGGCCGCCCTCGAGCTTGGCGACAGCACCGCCGAGGACCTCAAGAAGCAGGAGCTCGCCCTCAAGCGTCTCGTCACCAAGGCCATGTCATCTCGATAAACGTCTACATGAGAGGACAATGATGGAGGGAAACCATGGGATATGGAGGCATTCAGGGAGTTGGGGGTGGAAAACAAAAAAGTTTTGGCAGCTGGTAGCATCGGGATTGCTCGCTGATCATCTCGCCTAAGGGGCGACAAAATCGTGGAAGGAACACAATTCTCATTTTTCATTGTTTCGTTTTTTTCCCCAAATGTATGTCGATTCAGACGAGAAGATAACGACACATCTAAACACTTTTCATGGACATTTCGCTCTCGTAGATTTGGTCAATATGTGCAATCGTGATATGCTAAATCGCCTGGAGTTCGTCAAGCGAATAACGACGATGTTGCTTGACATTGGGGAGAAACCTTTTGTGTCATGCACGAACGATGTTTGGACTGCGCATGGACTCGGTGAATGGAAAATACAGATTACAACCGTTAAACTTGATTAACTGTGCCATTATGCTTTACGTGATGCTGTCTTTTGTGTAATCGACGCCGGCGAACAGATCCAGCACCGCTACCAAATTTTAATCTAGGGACTTATTGGCAACTACTCCAAGTTGGTCATCTAGTATGCCATGTCTTAACTTCAATAATAATACTTGTAACGACAGATATAAGAAACAATCCAGTTGAACAGGCGAAATTGGACTTGAATTAGAAAATGCAATACCAAGAAGTGGTCGTCGGTGTTCGGGAATACCGAAAATGCGCCCTTGGCGTAACACCGGACGACCAAGCGGATTGTCGCAAACATACCGTGGATCAGAACTGGACACATACAAACTTCATCGAAATTTTGGCCCTCCCGACACTACTCTTACAAAGGCCAGTCGACTTCACCCTTCGCACAATGGGAGCAAGGAAATACTATGTACCCAACCCCGCGCAAAGAGGAACTCGAGCAGCTGTGCTAATAAATCGACGTTGAAGAGGGAACACGAGCAAGCCTGCTCGACCATTGGCTACGCCATGATCAATACTACCGCTCAAACAGCCCTGATCGCCCCTTCGTCTCAATCAATACCACAACATGATCCCATTTCTACTAGGTTGATGATGCTTGGGCCGTTGGAGGCGCAACGCCGTATCATGCAGATGTTGGAGTAGAAGACGGCGGCACACAACAGTCCGTTTCAGTCTCCGCAACGGCAGGAAAGCCAGGCACAGAGACGACTCCAATACCCCCATAACCATATACCTGCAGCTGCAAGTTTGAATCACTCATGGATGCAGCTAAGCGGGACATGAAAAGTCTAGGTGCTACATATTCTGTTGGAAGAAGGTGCATTGGTGTGGGTCACGGGACATACGTACACATAAGTTCCCCTCTGTTGCCGGGGAGGCTAGTCATACTTAGCTTCATCATCATCAATCCAGTCTTCTGCAACGCATCTTCCTGATCCATCTTCAATAGGTTATGAGCCCGGCGCTTCTCATCGACCTTGATCAGATTTTAAAATTTGATCGTTGCATTGACTGCCACAGCACCTGTTTCTTTGTTGACAACATAACCCCGCTTCTTCTTCGTTGCTCCCTACGGCGCCGATCACGGCATTCCCGCAAAAATGGCATCAAACGCGTTCGCATTCAAACTCGACCCATCCAGTCTCCCACAGCTGACGAGCAAGGGAGACAACTATGCAGACTGGCGACCGGCATGGAAGATCGCGTTTGAATGGTGCGAAATTTGGGACGTCATCGACCAGAAGCCACCCACGGCAGCCACCGCTGCCGCTACTGCCACCGATGATCCCGCCGCGACTGCCGCTGCCGCAATCGTTGCTGCCGCCGCAAACGAGAAGCGAAAGAAAGACAATAACAAGGCAATGGTGATGCTGATGTCGGCAGTCCACGCCGACCACCTTCCGATGATCACTACAGCCGCAACCGCCCATCAAGCATGGACCTCGTTACAAGACAGATACGATCGAGATACCGCTCACTCCACCATCCATCAATTTCGACACCTCACGTCGATGAGATACGATGACCAGGATGATCTGGTGGCACACCTCGACACATTCCATCAAGCCTGGTCTCACCTTGAACGCCGTTGCCGATCCTCCTCGCAAGAATTGGCGAAAAACCTGACGCCTGTTTTCTCTTCAGAGGCAATCAAAGGCTCCTTCTTCCTGTCAACGTTGCCGGAGTCTATGGATAATATAATCAACAATCTCTCATCTCGGAACATCAACAAGTTCATCGACATCGAGCCGGAGATGCTGGATATTGCTCAACGCCGAGCACAGCCCGCTGATGAGAAGGCGATGTATACCAAGACTGCGGCAAGAGGCAAGCAACGAGCCAACGTTCCTCGACAATCACCTACTTCCGGCAACCAGTGCGAATGTACATGGTGCCGCAAGAGGAATTTCACCTTCGTTGGACACCTGTATACCGAATGCCCACGGCTGGCTGAGTACAAAAAGCAAAAAGACAGAACCAACGACAAGGGCAAGAATAAGTCGAGACATAACGCTCGCCAAGCCGCCGCCGACGACGACCAAGATGACGATGTGGATGAGGACAGAGATGACGCTGTGGCCTTCCTTGCCTCCGCAAGCCTGTCCCCATCTACACCAACAACGTCACGCTCGATGACAATTGGCCGTTCCGCAACAGCCGAAATCATCGACCTCACTGATGCCGACGACATCCAAGCATTTGCGGTAAATGTTACCCCCCAACTCCTTGCCACCTCGTCAACATGGATTTTTGATTCTGGAGCCACTCGACACATGTCGGGCCACGAATCGGATTTCATTGAGATACGGCCAAGAACTGGCACCATTTCCATCGCCAACGGCACCAAGCTCGCGGTCGACGGAATTGGAACTATACTAATGCTCTTGCGCCTTCCTGACGGCACCGTCGTCGACACTGTATTTACTGACGCTCTCTACAGTCGAGGACTACAGAACACCAGACTCTTCAGTTGGTGTCAAGTCCGCCACCGATTCCAGATGTCAGCACACGGCAACGACATCTTCGTCCACAAAAGAGACGGAAAACTGGTGATGTGGGCCAACTACCGTGAAGGGGGTTTTATAATTCAGACGGACGACAAACCCGACGCTTATAAACCCTCAACAGCTATCGTCGACCAAGCGAGCTTTGCCGATTATAATGATTTTCATAAATCGGTCGGCCACGCACGTATGTCTCACAACACGGCCCAACGACTATACACTGATGGCAACCTTGTCCCAGCAGAGCCAAGAGATTGGTTCTGTCACGCCTGTGAGATGGCAAAATCGGTGTCTCGTCGACCAAAGACCTTGGTTGACGAACGAGCTCAAAAGCCCTTCGACGTGATACACACGGATCTCTCTGGCAAATTCTCTATACCCTTACTGTCCAAATCTCTATATTTCCTGCCGTTTCTCGACGAGAAAACCAGATACGTTTGGATGAGGTTTGTAAAAAGTAAGAAGGATGTAGCTAATGAAATATTAAACTTTATATGAATGATTGACACATAATTCGGCATCAAAGTCAAGTTCTTCTACACTGACGGAGGTGGCGAATTTACAGGTTAACTGACGAGAGAAGTGTTCCAGCTCACCGGCACTCGTCACAAGAGATCGCCACCGTTTTAACATGAATCGAATGGTCGTATTGAGCGTTATATGAGGACCGTCGTTACTGACGCTCGTACTGCTATCTAGGATGATCGATTGTTTCTATGGGCAGAGGCAATCAATTACTCTGCCTACGTTAAGAATTTAAAGCCACACGCCGGCTTGCCAAATAAGATCACGCCTTACGAGGCACTCTTCGGCAACAGGCCCTCGATTGGGCATCTACGACCCTATATGGCTGATTGTTATCTTTATATCCCCAAGGAAGCTCGCAAACCTGGCACTAAGTTGCTCGACCGCGCTGAACGCGCTCATCTGGTCGGCTACGACAGCAATGCTGTGATGCGACTCTACGTTCCCTCCAGGAACACGATTACGACGGCAACGCTTGCCCACGTCCGTTTCGTTCCACCTGGAAAACGAATTTACTGGGATATTGAGAATACGACACCAATTACTGTCTCCACGACTCCGGACTTGTCTAGTGATGACAACAATAATTTCATTGTTGAAAAACGATCTGAGTCCACCCAGTTCGACTTGGGGGGTGCCCCAGGTACTGTTGCGACGTCACCGTTGCCCTCAAACGCGAGAAACACAACTGTGGCGTCGCCATCTCGAATTCCTACAGCCATTAGAGGCCGTAACTCTCCGGCCGCTACCCCATCGCCGACTTCGCGTACCCGCTCAACTCGAGCGGGCACCCGATCTAGAAAACAATATCTGAAGGATTTTGGCAGAAGCGCCGACTGCGCCGACGATGATGAAACGGAAATTCGGGCTGTGGCTATGATCGCCGTTGACGAAGGGATACCCACCACCCTGCGGCAAGCTCTGGGATCAGCTGAATCGACAGAGTGGCAGCAAGCCGTCGACGCCGAGCTTGCTGCCCTTATATCTAAATAAGTTTGGGATGAGGTACTATGCCCAAAAGACAAACCTGTTGTTACACCTCGATGGGTGTTTGCTAAGAAACATGACGCGAACGGAAATCTTTTGCGCCATAAAGCCCGTCTGGTTGCCCGCGGTTTTACCCAAATCCACGGACTCAACTACGACGAAACCTTCGCACCTGTTGCTCGATATGACTCGCTGCGGCTTATTGTTCGTGTTGCTGCCCTTCGGGGGTGGATTGTACACCAGATGGATGTTAAGACCGCCTACCTTTACAGCAAACTATCACACGAAGTATATATAGCCATCCCTGATGGCTACGTCTGCCAAACCTCGTCGCAACTCCCCCGGGTGTTGCGCCTTCGAAAAGCACTTTACAGCCTAAAGCAATCGGGCCGCGAGTGGTTTGGCGAACTTCGTCGCACAGTCGTTAATGGAATGAAAATAACCCCGTTGCTGTCGGACCCTTGTGTGTTCCTTGGTAATAATCTTATTATCGCCGTGTATGTTAATAACATTGTCATCACTGGCAACGAACCGGAAATTACTTCATTCAAACGGTTGCTCGCTGCTCAATATAAATGCAAGGATTTGGGCCACTGCCGATATCTGTTGGGCCTTGAGATTGCATAATCCTCTACGGGCATCACCGTGAGCCAGGCTGGTTACGCTCGCTGAATCATTAAAAGGTTTGGCATAGCAGAAAGCAACGGCCGAGACACCCCCCTTAATCCTGGTACCTTCTTTCTCAGGTCAGCGGACGGTGATAAACAAGTAGACGTTACAAAATACCAACAACTGTCTAGGTCTATTAATTTCCTTGTCACTGGCACTCGACTAGATATGGCATTTGCGATTTCTATGCTGTCGACGTTTAATTCGGATCCAAATGAGCAACACCTTTCCGGCATAAAACAAGTCCTTCGTTTCTTAAAACAAACCGCTGATCGCGCCTTGATATACCGCCGTCGACAAAACCCCACTGCCTAAGTTCTGACTCGGTTGGAGGTTTTCGCGGACGCGTTGTATAATACGGATCCCGACACGAGTAAATCGGTCGGGGCCTACGTTGTGCAACTTGATGGAGGCACTATTGCATGGTCGTTGAAGAAGTAAGCTATTGTTGCCAAATTTTCCTGCGAAGCAGAATATGTGGCATGTTCTGAGGCCGCTTCTCAACTTATATGGACACGACAATTTCTTATTGATCTGGGCATCCAGATTGATCAAGGAAAGCAACTCCCACTTCTTCGTTGCGACAACAATTCGGCCATCATGTTGGCACAAAACGATCGGGTTACTTTCAAATCGCGACATATTAGTCCACACTTCCACTTTACCCGGCAACATCACGGAATATTGTTTAATATTCTTCATGTTGCTGGAACGGATAATACTGCTGATATATGTACTAAAGCACTCCCACGACCAGCTTTCTTACGTTTAGTCGCCAGCCTTGGAATGGAAAATTGGTAGTTGTTACAGTTTTCGACTCACCGCCTGGCAGCTGATCTGCCACGAACATAAATTTCGATTCTCGCACCTGCAGCATTCACAATTTTCTTTCTTTCTTTTTTTAGCAACCTACAACTTCAAAACTTCGTTTCTACCAGGTTGCCGCGTTTTATTCTTACGCCCTCTTCTCAATATCGTTACAACAGCCAGTTAACCTTTTGATACGCATTCACGTTGCCGCTGTTTTTTCGACGCCATGGTGTTTCGACGACAGGTTGAGGTCAACCTGCCTCCGTTGCCGCTGGACGTCTCGATCGTCAAGAATGCGCTGGTGAAGAAGTACCGTATCCGACGACGCCATGCCATGCGCCACCAGCAATACAGCAACGGCGTCGAAGCCGTGAAATTCTACCAGAAGCAGGCAACAAACATGGAAGAATGGGAGCAACGACAGTACATCAAGCTTGTGACAGATGGCTGGTTCGTTATCGAGGCCAGCGCCGCAACCAAACCATCCAACCATCGAGCCCATCGCAACAATGTTGTACCATACTCCTGGGCCAAATGGGTGCTTCTCAACGCATTGTACCCTGATGGAGTTGACCATCACAAGATGGAGGCGAGATGCCGTTTCGGCAACCACCTCATATCCGATTTCACGGGCGAATACGGCCAGTACCATCCTCTCCACGGCCGTCGCAACACATCCGCTCCCACCTTGGCTGCTTCTGCTGAGATCGAAGCTGCTGCCGGCAGCGACGCTGCCAACGACGAACAATCTAGCGTCGACGAACAATCTAGCGTCGACGAACAATCTAGCGTCGACGAAAATGTCACAGCTGCCCCCAACCACGAAGCCGCCGTCAACGAAACGCTTGAAATTGCTCGACCGGCTCTTGGCAACGAGACTCACGGCGATCGACAAACGCCAAGCGGTACTTTCTTGAGTTTGCAAGAACGGGAAGCCTTGTCCATGACCGTCGAGGACCGCGTTGTGATTGAAGTCAGCCAGCAGATAACCAGCCAGAGTATGCTGCTTCTCGCTGGTCCGGTGTTGACAGGGATCATGGATCCTCTCATTCGACAGATCGTTGACGAACAACTCGCAGCCCATGGAATTGACGACCTCGATGCCATGATCCGACAGATCATTAATGAGCAACTCGCTGCAGCCGGTTTGGTTACGCCTGGTGGCGACGCTGTTGCCGATCAAGTCGACGGCGACGACGAATTCGATGATGACGACGAATTCTACGATATTTGAGCACTCTTGCTGCCGTCGACCGATGATTACCACGTTCGCATTTTTTTTTTTTTTAGGCTGCAACGTTGCTTGGGAGTTTAATGGTGAAAATGGGAAATGATTTTTTTTATTTATGTATAATAAAGGATCTTTATACGGCAACAGAATATGGCAACCAAGCACCTCTGGGGGTGTGTTGGAAGAAGGTGCATTGGTGTGGGTCACGGGACATACGTACACATAAGTTCCCCTCTGTTGCCGGGGAGGCTAGTCATACTTAGCTCTATCATCATCAATCCAGTCCTCTGCAACGCATCTTCCTGATCCATCTTCAATAGAATTGATGCTATCAAAGCTCCGACTAGGCTACTAGGCTGTCGGCGTCATATGCCAACGATGATTGCTAGGTTCATCACCTTGTCCCATACCATTTCCAGATAATTGCCTCCAAGAAAATACCACTAACCCCCGTGTTGATCCCAAAGAAGGCAAATGCCACCCCTGATGCTAAAAGGCAGACTTGACGAGCGACATCAGTTGTCAGGCCACTTTCCAGTCTTGTGATACGCCGTAAGATTATCGATCTTGGCGCGCAGTTCGGCAACATCTCTGCTTAATTCAAGCAGACTCTTCTCTACGCTTGAAGAGACACTTGGTCCATCCATACTTTTCTCATTGGAGATCTCATCATCAATCTCTCGGTCAATCTTGCTGATGTGTTTTAACACCAAATGAAGAGCCGAACGGACTACCCAACTCTGATTATCGCCAATTAAACCATCGGCGACTTCATCAAGCATCCCTTCGAGACCCTTGTCGACCTCAACGTCCTTATTGGGATCTCTAGGTGTCCTCTTGACCACCCGATCTTGCACCGAGGTTTTTCTTTGAGAGTCATTGAGAAGCTTCGGAACTTTGTCAAGCAAAAATTTATATAGTATCTCTTTCTTTTTGCTGGTAGGATGATTGACTTCGGGATCGGCGCGTTGCGTTTCAGTCGACTCTCCCGACTGACGGAGGGGAAACATTATCGCGGCGTCAGTGTGCTTGGTTTCTGGCGTAGTTTTCTTCTGCAGGATCTTGTGATGTGCCCGTCGTCTCCGTGGGTTTGGCTGAAACTGTGGCAAGGAAAAAAATATTAGAAATGTGTCACAAGATATGAAGACATTGTGAAGGTAGGGAAAGGCGAACACTGGTATACCTGAATGGAGGACGAGAAGAGTTGAAGAGGAAAGAAAAGAGGGGGAAGGGAGAGAAAAGAGAAGTTTTTATAGTCGAAAATGTAACCTCAATCACATAGAGCAATTTCAGCGGGTGATTCAGGCCTATCAAAGGGCCGACAATTCATCAAATAAAGGAACAAAGCAGTTGGTCGTAGCTGAAAGCATACCCTACCTCTTTCATTTACTTTACTACAATAAACTCCCAACGCCAAGAACTTGGATAAATGTCTTTTGTTGTCGAATCATGTTGAAAGGTCTCATGACTCCGCGATAAACAAAGAAATATACGCATCGGTGATATCACATGGCGAAGTTTTTGTTGGTGTTGAGGCGCTTCATCCAGCCTACGTACTGCGCCTTGAGTTCAACTCGACTGTAGAATTCGCAAAAATGATCTTGAAATTCCTGCCTATCTTTCGTAAAACGGTGGAACTATGACGCCGTCGTCATACTATCTGATACAAACTGTTCGTAAAGAAAAACTGTTCCAGTCCACGTCGATTGCCCTTTATTCCCAAACCCCAAATCCGTGTTTGTAAAAAGACCAAATTGTAGCGCCATCGTCGAACCGTGTGGTAGATCATTAGCAAGCAAGTAAAAAATTTTGTTCCCAGCAATCCCAGTCCAGAGCCAATTATCCACACCGTCGCGAATCCAATTACTGAGATTGTCGCAACAACTCCGCCCACAGCTCATTGATTGATGCTGCCGCCGCACCAATCGATGTTCTCGCCGCATTCACATACAAGGTCACAAGGTAGGGACCAGAAGATATGTAAGAGATGAGATGCTCTATCTAAACCTACTAATGTGGAAGGTCTGTCTACAGGTAGGTACCTATCTAAAGGTGTACTCAGGGGTACACGGAGATCAGGTGACCTCACACAGCCTCATGCCAACGTTTACCGTGCCAACGACTCCCCCGACGATGCCAATGCCAGCGACGATGCCAATTAGAAACTGGCATTCGCCGACATTCGCAACGAGATTGGCCATCTCTGGAACCTTACTCAACAGGTTTTGAGAAACGTCGAGAAGGTCACGAAGATCGTTGAGAAGGTTTCGAAGAATGTCGAGCACATGTCGGTCGACATTGAGAACGTTTCGGAGAACGTCGAGCATGTTTCGGTCCACATCAACGACCTTACCACTTCGACAGGCCAAATGCAGCCGGCTATGCTGGCCATGGTCATCAATCAGATGCAATCCATCAATGTTGCCATCTACAACCTCACCAATTCAACACAGAAAATCAAGCCAACTATGATGTCGATGGTCCGTAGTGAGATACAATCGATGAAGGTTACCATCGACGCCATTAAGGACCATTTCCAGATCAAGGTCAATGGATCGACCGCAGGTGTTGGCAAAGAGATTGTTAATGTCCAGCGCTGCCGTCAAATTGAATATATTTATTAAATCTATTAATTAATTAATTAAATTATTACAATTTTCTTAATTAATTTATTAAATTTTTAAAATTAAATTTTTAATAAATTTAATATAATTTAAGTTATTAACTCTAGAGTATAAGATATTATAATAAAATAAAATAAAATAAAATAAAAATATCAAAGCACTAGTCACTATAGGAGAGTGAATGTCACGCGGGTTTTCAGAAAAAGAGGTTATCAAGGTTAAAAGCTTGATATTTCACCAATAGGTGGTGACTGCTATCTATAGCTCAGCTAAAGATGACTCATCAGGTGAGTCATTATGACTTGATGACTCTCATTGAGTTAGTGAAGGAGTCAAAGAGGGAGTAAAACAGTAACTAGTTATACTCTAGCAGCTAAGTATATAATAAGGACTGTATTTTTCTCTAAACCCTCTTCACAAAGAGAGGGAAACCTCTCTTTTTATAAACTATTCTTAGCCACAAAGTTATAGCTTTAACTCAAAGGCTTTCTTCCTTTATTATTGGGGCTAGATAGATAGATGGATCTTATATAGTCTATGCACAGTGTGTAGATCCGTGCGGCACGGTGTGCCGCATAGTCTGCCTTCTAGTTACTTTACTAAGGTTAGTTAGTTAAAGAGGAATTAAGCTTTTTATATTATTTATATACCCTACTAACTAATAGTAATTATATATATATTTTATAACTATTACTATTTCTTATTTTCTCTTTTTTTATTAACTTACTACTAAATAATTTATTTATTAAGTAATATCTAAGGTTTATTTATTTATTTTTTTCTTTTATTTAATTTTTTATTTCTTATTTATTTACTTATTTTTTTATATATATTATTAAACTAGCTTTAATAAATAATAAAATAAATAGTATTATTTATAAAGACCTAATATTAGTATATTAAGCTATTAATAAGATAAAATTATACTATTATTTTACTAATTATAGAATTAGTTACTAAAAATATTAGTATATTTAATAATATTAATACTTCTAGCTTCCCTAAAGTATACCCTCTTAAATAAGTAAATAACTAGGGTTTATAATAGTAATTTACTAAATTTATTAAATATTAGTAATACTAATACTAGTTAAAAAGATTATTATTTAAACTAACTCTTAAAGATAATATTACTTAGCTATACTTTAATAATAAAATACTTATATAATTATATATTTTACCTCCTTTATAAATATATAAATTATAAATAAATATATATTTTTAAAATACTAAGGAAAGCCTAAAATAAAAAGTAGTATTATTAACTTTATTAATACCTTCCTAATAGTAATTTATACCCTTAGCGCCTACTACCTATTTTACTTATATTAAATATATATTATTTACTTTATTAATAACTAAAAAAGTAGTTATAATATTAATAAAAAGAAATTATTAATAACTTCTTAAGTAAGTATTACTTAGGCTTTTACTTTTAAAAATATAAGTATATATATACTATTTTATTAATATTTAAGTTAATTTTACTTATTAATTATATACTTTAGTATATTATATACTAAAAATATATATAAAGATTTTAATTAAAATAAATATATTTAATTATTTATTATTATTAATAAATAAATTATATATATTAATATTATTAATAAGATCTAGTTTAAAAAAATAATTTATTATACTTAATAATATAACTTAAGTACTACTAAGTATATTATTAATTACTTTATTTAATAAGTAATTTAGCTACTTATTTAAGTACTTTGTAAAAATAGTAAAAATAGTTATTATAATAATTTAGCTAGTAGGCTAAAGAAATAAAAAAATTAAAGATTTTTAAAAGTTAATATATATTAATTATTTTAACTTTAATATTATAAATAGTATTATTAATAATAATATAATTATTTAAAATAATATTAATTAGTTTACTAAAAGTATTAAAAATAATACTTTAATAAATAAGAAAATATAGTATATTTATATTAATTTACTATAGCTATTATAAAAAAATATACTATATTAATAAAGTTTATTATTACTTTTATAAAAAAAAAATTTATTAAAATATTAATTAATATATAAATAAAAACGCTTTATTATTAATTTTACTTAAATTAAGTTAATATAATTACTATATTAGAAAATTAAAAATATATAAATAAGGACTATTATAATAATATTAATATTTAAGTATAAGTTATAAAGTTTTTTTATATAATATAAATAGTAGGTTTTATAATTAACTTTTAATAGCTTACTTAATTATATTTATATATTAGTCTAGTGCTAAAGGAATTATTATTTAAGCCTTATTTATTTATAATTAAGAATAAATATTTAAAGTATTTAAGAGAAAAGTAATAAGTATATTAAGCTAGTATAGTAAAACTAATATTTATTTAAGTATTATAAAATATATAAATACTTAAATAAAATAAATTATTAGCTTTCCTAGTAGTATTATTTATAATAAAGAATTAAAAAATAAAGGGCTATTATAATAATAGTTAATTATAGAATTTTTTACTAAGGTAAGGTAATTAAATATATAATAGGGGCTAAGATAATTAATAAATATATTTTTAAAGTAAATAAGACTAAAATAAATAATAATTATATTTTTATAATAAGCTAGGCTAAGAAATTTAAGTAAGTATAAATTATAATTAAAATTAGTATTATTTATAAAAAAGTAAAATTTATAATATAAAAGATTATATTTAAAAAAATAAAAGATTTTAAAATAAAAATTAAAATAAAGATTATTATTTAAATAAATATTAATAATATTACTAATAGTTTAAATATATTAGTAATATTAATATTATTAAATATATAAATAATATATATATAAATATTAATAACTTAAAGTTTAAGAAAGTTAAAAGTAGTTTAAAAATATAAGGCTATTATATAATAAAAAAATTTAAGTAGTTTAATAATAAAAAGTATATAAAAAATAATAAAATTATTACTTATTATATTAATAAACCCTATAAGTAGCTAAATATCTAAAAGGGTATTAAAGCTAAAGTAACTTTACTATTTAAATATAATAAATAATAAAGCCTAAAATAAGTATTTAAACTAATAAATTATATTTATTATAAATATAATAGAAAATTTAACTTATAATTTATATTAATAAAATATATAGTTTTAAATATATATAAGTATTAATAAAAAATAACTAATTAACTAATTAATAGTTTTATATTTTAACTAAAATAGGTTATTAAGGTATAAGTAAGGCTAGGGATATTAAGCTTAATAAAATATATATATATAAAAATTAACTTATAATTTATAATTAATAAACTAAAAATAACTAAGGAACTAAATTTTTATTACTTAAATATTATAATTAATAAGAAATAATTACATAAATATTTAAAAAATATAACTTATTTTACAATAGAATAACTTAATATTATATATAGTATAAATAGCTTAGTAAAAATAACCTAAAAAGCTAACTTTAATTTCTATATAGCTATAATAAAAAATAATATATTAGTAAAATTATATTTCTAAGCAGAAGTATAGCTTAAGAAGGACCTTAAATTGAATATATTATTAAAAATAAATTTTATATACTAATATAGTATTAACTTAATAATAACTAACTAATATATAATAATTAAATTAATATATAATATTAAGATTTTAATAAAAATTATATAAAAAAATATATAAGTTAATTAGTAAATAATAGTAGTAAAAATTATAGTAATTTAACTAGGAATATTTAAAAAAGTACTAGTATAATATATATAATTAGAAAAGTTTAATTTATATAATAATATAAAAATATATTACTTTATTATAAAAACCCTAGGGGTAATAAATTATATATATACTTTAAATACCCCTAGAGTAAATAAATATATTAATTAAATAATAATAATAAACTTAATAAAGAAATTAATTATTTTATAATAAAAATGAAAAGTAAGCTATTTAGTAAATTATAATATAAATACTTACTTAATAATAATAGTAAAATAAGTATAAGTAATACTAAACTATTAGTTAGACTAAATAATTAGTAATATAATTAATAATAAAATAATAGTAATACTATTTAAAATATTTTTAAAAAAATTAAAAGTAATTTAGTAAAATATTAACTTAATTAGTTTTATACCCCTAAATAAATAAAGTATAATAAAAAAACTTATAAATATTAGGGAAAAGGTATTATTAAATAAGGTATAAGTATATAATAAATAACTAAATAAAGCTAAAGTAATTTAATAAATTATTAAATAATATAATATATAGTATAATTAAGAGATAATTCTACTATTAAAAAAAGAAAAAATAAAAATTAATTTAATAGAAAATTAATAAAATTAGAAAATACTAATATACTTATACCCACTTAGGATTAAAGATTAGAAGTTTATAAATAATATAATAAATTAGTTATATATATAAGGCAGAGTTAATTAAATAAAATAACTAATATTATTAAGCTATTTAGTTTTTATAGTTTAGTAAATAATAAATAAAAAAAAGAAAAAATATATAGTAATTAACCTTAAATTACTAAATAAGATTATAATCCTTAATATATACTTAATTTTATTATAAAAAAATATTATTATTTTCCTAAGAGGTAAAAAGTATATTATTATACTAAATATATTAGTATTTTTTTATTAATTACTAATATATATAAATTATAAGGACTAAATAATATTAATTAGTTTAAGAGGTTTAGAAATATTTTATATAATTATAATAAAATATAAAAATTTACTACTATTTACTTAATAATTTATAAACTAAAAGCTATACTCCTTTTATTAATTTATTAAGGTATATATTAATAATATTATAATATTTAGTAATACTTTTAAGAAATACTATTTATATTTAGAAATAATTTTTAGTTTATTTAAATAGTTATAATTAATAATATCTTTTATAAAAATATTTAATATATATTTATTAGTTTAATTATTAAAATTTAAAGTAAATATATTAAGTATATTTATAATAAAAGAATAAATAAAGGCTATAGCTAAAATAAAATAATTAATAAATTTTATAAATTTAAAAATATATTTAAGAATAGTAATATTCCTATAGTAATTTATTTATTAATTTTAATAAAAGGCTAAATTAATAAAATAACAGAAAATATAGCTATTAAGAAACTTATAAAAAAATAATATAAAAATAAAGAAAATAAATAAAAAGGCCTATTATATAAAGTTATAGAAAATAAAGTTTATTTTAATAATAAAAAAGATTAATATATTTAAAATATTATAGTAATAGTTAATAACTAAAATAAGGCTATATTATTATAACCTTAATAAACTAATATACTTTAAATTAAACACTAGTAGATAAGGTATAGGTTTATTTATTTTTTATATAAATAGTAATAATTATAATATATTAAATATTTTATAGTTAAAGATTTAATTAGTAATATTCCTTAGTTAATTATTATTTAAAGTAAAGATAAAATATAAATTAATAGAATTTAAAATTATATATTTAGTCTAGTCTTATTATAAATTATAAATATTAGTTTAATTATATTTTTAACTAGTAAAAGTATTAATTAATTATTTAATAATAAAGGGAATAGTTAATTATATAATAATATTAATAATAGACTTAGTAAAAGCTAATTATTAGCTTATAATAGTATTTATATATTTTAGCTAATTTTAATTAAATATATATTATATCTTAAGAAAAATAAATTTAATACTTAATATATTATTAAGACTATTAGTATTAAGATTAAAAAATACTAAGGAATAGTTAAATAAAAGTAAGCTAAATAATATTTAGTTAATAAATAAGTATTATAAAAAGATAATTATTTATATAAACTAAGACTTAAAATTAAAGTTTATTTAAGAATATACTAAAAATAAATATTTTAAGAAAATTAAGTTTATTTTAGCTATAAATATAAAAAAGCTAAAAAAAATATATATAAGATAATTTAATAAGTTAATCTAAATATTATTTATTAAAAAGAATAATTTAATATATTATTAAAATATTAATAACTAAGAGTAATTATATATTTTAAAAAAATATATTAAAAAAATATTATAAATAATATATAATAATTAATTTTATACTAAGCTATAGAAAATATTAAATATATTATAAAAATTAAGTATTTTTAAAATATTTTATAAAGTTTAATAATATATAATATATTACTTAATATATATAATAAATTATATAAATAAATCTTAGTAACTAAGGGAGTTATAACTAATCTAAATAAAAATATAACTATTTTATATTATAACTATAGACTTTATAATTAAGTTACTAAATAAAGCCTTAAGGTTATTTTAAAAACTACTAGATTATATATACCCACTAGATATATTATTTATAATAACCTATAAGTAATTATAAAAATTATTACTAATACCTAGTTTAATATATTATATAACTTAGTAATAGGCTATAGTATTTTTATAAATAATTTTATTAATAAACTAGGGTATTCTAAAGGTAATTATTAATAATAAAAATCCTAAGTTTACGTTAGACTTTTAAAAAGGATTATTTAAAGCTTTAGGAATAAAGCTAATAGTAAGTATAAGTTATTATTTATAAATAGATAGTATATTAAAAAGAAAAAACTAAATAATAGAAATAATACTAAAATATTATATTATAATATTAAATATTTTATAAATAAAAATACTATTAGTTTTATAATTTAGCCTAAATAATATAATTAGTTTATTAATAAAATATAGCTTAAATAAATTAATAATAAGTTTTAAGCTATTAGAATTATTAAATATACTAAAGGTAAATATATTATTAAATAAAAATATATTAGATATATTATATTAGCTTTACTAAGAGGAGGTAAAGTATTTATTAAAAAGGGTAATAATAGTAGCTAAATATAGGTATAATTAAATACACTAGCTACTAGAGTTTATAGTTAAAAATTAAGTATTTTTAAAACTTTATTAAGGCTATAGCTTATTAAGTAAACTATTATATAAATAATTATAATAAAAAGCTAGACTTTTTAAAGTAATTAAAAAAATAAGCTTTTTAGTATATTAATTAAAACTACTAGCCTAATAAAAAATATATAATATAATCTTAATTACTTAATTAATATTAATAGTTTAAATACTTAACTTATTTAATTATTAAAGGGAATTATTAAAAAAAATATATATTAATAATAAGAATTAATAAGTTATAAATAAACTAGTTAAAAAATAAGTTAATAATAAAAAGTATTATTTATAAATAAAATACTTAGTTTAATAAAAAGGTTATAGCTTAAAAAAAAATAAATAAGTTAAGTATTAAAAGTTAATTTAGATAATTAAAAAGATAGTAAAAGAATTTAAAAATAAGACCTTAATAAAGAAAATAAAGAATTTATATAAGGAAATAGTAGAAGTTATAATAATTCTATAGATAAATATTTAAATTAGTATTTTAGTTAAATAACTAGTAAGGTAATAATAACTACTAATATTATAATAATATAAGGCTAAGAAATTACTAGTTATATAAGTAGATATATTTTAATAATTAGCTAGTTTTTTTCTTTTTTTTTTTATTAATTTATTTCCTTTTCTTTTTTTTATAAATTAACCTTTAGTTTCTTAACTAAGTTATTAATAACTTATTTATTAATAACTTAGGTTATAAATATAATTATATATTTTTTTTTAAAAGTATATTTATTATTAAAAATATATTTATTATTATTAAAAATATATTTATTATTATTAAAGTATATTTATTATTAAAGGTATATTTATTTTTAAAGGCGCGTTTACCTCTAAGATTAAGAATATATTTATTATTAAAAGTATATTTATTTTTAAAGGCGTGTTTATTTTTAAAAATATATAAAAAAGTTTATTTTAAAAGTATATTTATTAAGGAAAGTAAGGTTATTATTAAAAATATATTTACTTTTAAAATAAAACTAATTTAGTATTAAAAGTATAAATATATAATAATATTATTAATAAAAAACCCTATAATTTATATATTACTTTTAGTTAAATACCTATAGCTTAGAAAAAATAATAAAATCTAGGATAATTATAAAAGATTTTAAAAAGGCTATATTAATAAAAATATAATTAATTTTTTAATTTTATAAATACTTAAGGAATAAGAACTCTATAAGGTATTAGTAAAGGACTTATTTTAACTTATTAATATTAATATTAATAAATATATAACTTACTTTAAGGTATATATTAATAAATATATTAATATAAAAGCTATTTATATAAAAAAATAGTTTAAATAAGGTAAATATTAGGATTTCTTAGTAAAGCTAAAAAAGGCTAGTATATAAATAATATATTTTAAAGTATATTACCTTTTACTAGTCTAAATTATAATAGCTATAATAGCTATTATAAAGCTATAAAACCTTAATATTAATAATACTAAAGATATTATAATATTAATATATAGCTATAAAGTATTTAAATATATAATTATAATAATAAAAATTTAATAATAGGGCTAGTTATATATTATTAAAATTAACTAATTATATAAAAAAGTAAACTTTATAAGTAATAAGGTAATATATATATTAACTAAAACTAATTTAATAAATAAAAAAGTTTAGTTTATAAAAATATTTAGCTTAATAAAAATAAAAAATACTTTACTAATTATATATATTACTATATAGCTTAATTAACTATAGGTAAAGCTAAAGAAGCCCTCTTTAAACCCTTTAATTATATAAATTATTTAATATTTATTAAATAAAGAGATAGTTATTTTTAAAGTAGGTAAATTTATTAAAATAGCTATAGGGAAAAACTAAATAAAGGAGTTAAATAAATAACTAATAAAATTATTAATAAAAAAGAAAATTATTATATTTTTTACTAAACTTAAAATAAAGTTATTAATTTTTACTAATATAAAAAAGTATAATAAAATTCTATAGTAAATTAAGGAAAGTTTAGTAAATAAATAAACTATTTAATAAGTAATTTAGGAAAAAATATAAAAACTAGCTAAATAAGTTAATAAAAAAACTATAGTAAATAATATATTAAATAATTAATATAATATAGTTAATAAGCGCCTTAAGATTAATAAAATAATAAATTATAAAATTAAGTAAATAATTTAAATTATTTAATATAACTTCTAAGAATAAGAAATAAATATATAGTAATAAGTAAATATAAAAGTAATAAAGAATATTAAGTAATTAATAATAATTATAAAAAATAGCTTTAAGAATATTAAAATATATATTAATAATATTATTAATTAGGCTTTAGATAACTAGGCTAAAATATTTATTAAAATCCTTAAATAAAAAGGATTTATAAAGTTAAAAAGAAAATAATAAAAAATAAATAATACTAAAGAAAATATAAAAAAGTAGGCTAATAAAGTTAAAAAAAAATAAAAAAATAATAAAAAGGGTAACTAATATAAAAATAATATTTATTTAAGAAAGGTTTACTATTAGGCTTTTAGTTATTTATTACTTAGGTTTTTATAATATAAATATAATTTAGCTAAATAAAAGATAGTTATTTATAATAAATAGTACTTACTTTTATTTTTTAGTTTATTTATATAAGTAATAGGTATTTTATTTTTATTTAAAATATATAAATAATTTCCTTATTATATTACTTTTACTTTCCTTATTATTATTTTCCCTATAGTTATTTAAGTAATTAAGATAATTTTACTTTTAAAAAAGGGGGTAGTTATTAGGGCTAAATAAATAAATAAATCTTATATAGTTTATGCATAGTGTGTAAATCCATGCGGCACGGTGTGCTGCATAGTCTGCTTTTTAGTTACTTCACTAAGGTTAATTAGTTAGAGAGGAATTAAGCTTCTTATACTATTTATGTACCCTACTATTTATAAAAGGCCCTAGGCGCCTAATAAAAAAAATTTAAAAAATTTAAAAATTTAAAATAAAAGTTAAAATAAAAGTTTAAATAAAAGTTTAAAATTATATAAAATTATATAAAATTATATAAAATTATATAAAATTATATAAAATTATATAAAATTATATAAAATTATAAAAAATTATAAAAAAAATTATAAAAGATTATTTAAATTTTTTCATAAAAATTTATAAAAAAATTATAAAAACTATAAAAAAAAATTATAAAAATTATAAACAAAATTAAAAAAAATTATTACAATTTAATTAAGTTTATTAAATATTTAATTAATTAATTAAATTAATTAAATAGTATTTTTTTATTTAATTAATTAATTAAATTAATTAAAGAATATTTTTTTTATTAATTAATTAAATCTGGGTACTGGATTTAATTTAATTAATTTAACGGCAGCGCTGTTAATATTAACGCTAAACTCGGAAGACTTGTCCGCCGCGTTGAAGAGATGAAGCGGTTTCTTGAGACTGCCTCGTACTCTGAGGATAAGTAAACCGGATACTATCGCTTGGATTTTTTTTCTACGTGCTATTACGTTTGGGGTATCAGGAGTTTGAGACAGTGGGCCAATGTTGGCAACGCCAACGCCCTAGTTTGAGCCATAGCATCAACAATTCAAGTCTCTTCTTATAAATCAAATTTTACTTTGCCAACATCACTGATCAGCTCGCCGACATCCGGGCGAATCTGAAGAATCCGAAATTGGTCAACGACGAGTAGCATTGTTCCCTTTACGATTTCCCATCACCAATGAGTGATTATTTTTTGGTACGAAGCTGGGGTAAATGGGAATTTCTCAGAGGTATTTGACTTCGGTTTATGAGACACGGGACGACACTGTTGGCAGGATGCTGACACCTCGTAGTTAGAGCTCTAATAGCATTAACAAAGTCTCATTTATAAACTGAATCGTTGTGTGTTATGTACCAAGCAATCATAAATTAATGATACAATTACAGTCATACACACACACAGTATTTGAAAAAAAAAAAAAAAAAAAAAAAAAAAAAGGATTGACAGAGTGAGAGAGTGATTGGTGTTTGGAATCCTT